>NC_056741.1:1710284597-1710444597 GCF_019279795.1 Protopterus annectens | reverse complement strand
AGACGATTACTGCCTATATCTGCAAGCTGTGGTTAAGGTTTACTTTTGCACACGATAAACATCCCTGCCTTTATCGGGATTGTAACCTCGAACGCACAGATACTATGTGGGTGCTGTAACCATTACACTGTTGACATTAACGTTGCTTCTGCCTATTTCCTATTTAGATGATTTGTATGTGTAAGCTAGGCTAAGCAAAGGGCGGTAGCCCCCTAACTCACTGAGCTTCACGTACTCATGACATAACAACATATAACAAATGTACTGTGAGACAATACATTACATTCCTAACTACATTAGGCATAGCCCCTCATTGACACACTTCAAGGGAAACCTTGTTGTGTAAATGGGTAACAGACTATATAACCCTGGGATCACGTGTCCCAGAACCATAAAGCCAGGGGGTGGGTGAGCCTGTCCAGTTTGATAGCTGCAAGACCTGTTTGTGGAATTGAATGGTGTTGAATTGCCACATTAACATGCCCTCTTTAGATCACTAAGTGCCCCTATCACCCTCCACAACCCCAGTCTTCCACAGCTTCCTGCAACTCTGCTTGGAATTGCTTCATTGGCTATGCTTGACAGAGGCTCAGTTACTTAATCAATGGTGCGGGGAAGGCCAACACACTGTTGCTATGCTTCTAATTGCCCTTGGGCAGATAGATAGTAAGCTATCTGTGCACCTCTAATGTGCAGGCCATCACAGCCATAATATGTGAATAAACAGACCTTCAGATCACAATATACAATGTGAACTCACCATGTAGTCAGGGAACAGTTGAGTACAGCATGGACATACAGAACACTGATACTTAGTCACTCCAAATGCCTATCTTGGAAGCTAGAAGACTTGTATAAGGTTAAGGCTTTCTATTGCTTACCACTAGGTTACCTACAGGGAAGATGACAATCAAGCACAGATGGGGAACATGCATGCAATGACACCATACCAGCCTATCTGTCTGCCTTACACTTTGGAATACTGGCCAAGGCTATTTGCGCCCCCATGGTGACTTATTTAGGAGAGTCCCTAAGGTGAATACCAGCTCCATAAACAGCACAATAGCAGATTCAATGTGGTTTATGCTACTCAACACCAGGGGTTGTGATCACAACATGCATGCACTCACAGCACTCCTCAGGATGGACAACATCAACATCTGTGCATTAACTGCAATTTGTCTTAAGGCTCCTGATAGCACACCAGCACTACAACCCATACCACACATTTCAGCCACGGAACATGGACTGACCGTCATGGAGGGGCTGTATCCATATTCATCAGGGATACCTACACCTCCAGGTTAGTGGGGCAGCATGATACCGCTGTGATCATCCATGTGCAGTTAACATCAGCCACAACAGCAATGTTGAATGTGGCCTGCTACGGATCACCCTCCATGACCCAGGACCTCCACTCCACCTATGTGGAGACAGTGGAGAACACTACAGTCCTAACACACACCCTGGCATAGGTCGATGTCAACTACCATACCATTAACTGGGACATGTACTCCGGTACTCACTTCCGGGGCCAGCGCTTCCTGGAATGTATCACCTCATATGCCCTGTATCAGGTGGTAACCTCCCTAACGTGGGGTGGAAGCTACTAGATGTGGTCATCACCAACATGGGCAACAGGTGCACCACAGTGGAGGTTTACCAGTCACTGGTTAGATCTGACAATGAACTATTCACTGTTTCCACACCCTAGCATCTCCCCCACCCACGGATACCACAGTGTATACCTTTCCTACAGCTACATTTACACTACTAGTGACAGGGGTGGGGGGTCTCACAGCCCCCACACTAAGGGGAAACACTACTCCAGATACAGACAGATTTAAAAATGCAGTCTATAGGCACCTACACAGATGTATGGATCATGCCATCACTGGTAAACCAAGACTCACTCCTCCTAGACAAGGACACCGGTCTGGTGGACCTCTGCAATAAACAGGCTATACTACAGACATAGGACAGTGTTCCAGACACACAGCAAATGCCACGAAGGGCTGACATCTGTGACCACTATTAGTATGATACGTAGGTCCCTCATGACATCATCCAAGGCTAACATCAGCAGGAGACTCCGCAAGGATTCGAAAGATAACCACAAAGCCTTCTTTGGCTATGTCAAGGATCTACATGGTGACACACAGATTTGCACTGTGCCAGTGAAATATAGCACAAAATATGCTGACCCTACTGATAATGCCAACATCCTTGCAGATACATGCAGTGCATACTTAACCCCCTAAAGAGCCCACAACACTACCCGTAAGGTATAGTATCCCAACCATCAGAGATACACAGGTGGAAATGGCCCTCTCTAACAACAAAACACAGCATCAATGGAGGCAGATGTTGACCCAGACTGCATCTTGCAAACTGTACATGACAACCTGCCCCCCACCTAATTATGCATTCCTACCTCATCCTCTCCACAGGCTACATGCCCATACAATGGCACGTGGCAACGGTTATTCCATTCCATCACAGGGAAATCACAACTGACCATGGTAACTACCACCCCATAAGCCTGACTAGCCTGCTCTGCAATGGTATGGTTCTCATCCTCATGATACTCATTAACAATGAAATTGGTTACCGTCGGACACGTGACCCAACCCAGGTCAGCTTGGTTAACTGCAGTTCATGCCTACTGAACCTGTTTTACGTCTTACATACAGTCACCAAGACATTAGATGACAGGGGAGGTGGTTCACACATACTACCTGGACCTCACCAAGGCTTTTGACACCATGCCCCACTCAGGTATTATTGATAAACACACCAGCCTGTACATTCACCCATACATCACAGGTTGGGTTGCCTACAGGCTTACACACACAACCCACATGGTACGACTAGCGGTCTCCAGGTCCAACTCTTGAACAGTGACGACTGGTGTCCCACAGGACTCAGTCCTGGGAGCCCTACTGTTTGACATATACATCTCAGATGTACAGGCAAACACAGGTGGACTACGGCAGAACATGTTTGGCAATGACTGCAAACTGGGAGCCATGACTGATAATCCAGCTGACACGGACATCCCACAGGGGGCCTCACAGAGAACGTCACAGGGTGCCACTGACATGGCCTCCAGCCAAGTGCCACTAACTGCATGGTCATTCCATAGTGGAATTGGCACCCACATATTAACACATGAGTGGTGGCCACTTTAATACAGACGAGGTAATGGGGTATCTGGGGACTAAGGTAGATAGTGATCTCCCCTGTGACAATCATAACTCCACAGTAGTTAGAGCATCCTTCTATGTAGGCCATCTGACTACTAAAGGATTCCCATCTAGACATACTGGGGTTATAGTGCCCTTTTACTCATCACTCATCAGTCCCATCATAGGGTATAATAATCCATGTGGGATGTACCTCAGACTACATGTCCAACAGCTGGGGGGTCTGTGAATGTACCTCACCAAGAGGAATACTGGCCTCCAACATATGGCCTATGCAGCCGGACTGGATACACTCCTGCTTTACTCAGTGGCTTCTAGTTTACCCAGAGATGATCTCCGCTGACCAACACAGCCATGTCAAACTCTGACTTGATGGATATGCTCCACCTATGGGAATCCATGTCACAGTGAGCCACACACTGTAGTGAGCTGACCTTGCCACAACAATAACTGGAAGATGCTGGAGGGACAGCTTCCTGTCACAGACACTCCCCATACTTTGTAACAACATCCCTATCTACATTTTACAGAGCCCCTCACTAACACTCTGCAAGAGAAACCTTGAAGGGTGGATGGGGAACGGTAGATGCACCCCAGGGATACCGCCATTGGCTCTGCTCCACAGAGGGATGGTTAATCACTCAATGGGGTGGCAAACGCTGACACATTTCGGCTGGCCTTATGAATGGCCTCTGGCAGTTGGCCAAGTACCTACCTCTGAATCTATACATACAGTATCTGCATATGCTGATAGCTTAGTTTACTGTTCAGGTGTTGACTTACCTTGTGCCACTGGCTGTTGTGTGTGCAATAGTTGAGGGCTGCCTATGTTGGATGCACACAGTAGACTGCCTATACATGACAATTTACAGGTAGTCTTGTGTGTCTGCCATCCATTTTTACTGTGTGTGCAGGTGGAGAAGGGTGTCAATCCCTAGGTGCCTACGCTGTCAGTGTGTGTGCTATACATTCCCTCTTTGCCAAGGCATGGGCATACTGGGCACGCCTCAGTCTGCCTACTGGGTCTGGCTCAGGGTGTTCATGGTCTGAGTACCTCTGTGCCTATGGGGCCTTTGGCAATGGTGGTGGGCTGTGAGGGCCTTTACCATTCTGTCCCTGCTGCAGCTGTTTCCGCAGGACCATATTGTGCAGCATGGCACACACTATGACGATGTGGGCACACGTGCCTGGAGAGTACTGCAAGGCTCCAACAGATATGTCCAAGCAATGGAACTGTGATTTCTGCATCCCAAACACACGCTCTATGATGATTCTGGTTTGTGCGTGTGCCTCATTATGGTGTTCCTGCATGGGTGTGTGTGCATTTCTGATGGGAGTCATCATCCACGGTTCCAGTGCATAGCCAGCATCCCCTACCAGGTGGCAATTTGGGATGTCCCCCCTGGCAAATAACTGATACAGCTATGAGGCATGCCAGATGTGGGAGTCGTGATAGCTTCCAGGACTGCCAGCACACACATCCATGATAATGCCCTGGGCATTGCACACGACCTGGCAGTTGATGGAGGGGCATCCCTTCCGGTTTATGTAGCGCCTTCCCTGCTCACCGGGTGTTGACTTGATGTGTATGTGTATGCAGTCTATTGCACCCAGTACCTCCAGGTATTCTGCTACATAGTGGAAGACACGCATATTGCTGGCCAACTCCTCCTGCGTTCGGGGGAAGTATATGTACTCATTGGCATGTGGTAACATGGCATCCAGGAACTGGTGTAGCACCCTGGATGCTGATGCCTGTGAGATCCCCATGATATCCCCAGTTGGTCTTTGAAAGCTACCTGTAGCTAGTATTCTCAGGCTTACACATACCTTCGTATCCACTGGGATGGGTTCCCCTCTGTTTGTTCTGGCTGTGAGGCGTGGCCAGCACAGCTCCACAAGTTGCTGTAGGGTGTCCCTGTCCACCCTGTAACACTCTATTTCCTGATCATGTAGCCCCTGGTAGGTTAGCCTGGGTCTGAACACTCTCCTCCTCCTCTGGTGCCTGTGGTGGTTGTGTGCATCATCCTCCACACCACCTTCAGTCTCCAACACATGCAGATGGATCAAAGCTATGGCAGCCCCTAACATGTACATAATAAAAGTTCCCCATCTGTATACACCACTGGTGCAGAGTGTATGGGAATACACACATGTGTGTGAGGTGCTTTCAAACTTTATAGTATTGTGCTATGGATGCTGCTGATGTATGTGGGTGTGTATGAACTATTCCAGCTGCTGCGTGTCTTAATTATGGGTTTTGTAATGAGTACTGCAAGTGTGGGGCCTTTACTGCGGAGATCTACTTGCCTGCCTTGATTACTCTGTTGCCCTTTAAATCACTTTTAGACCTGGATCCCCTCCCATTATCAGGCATGCATACACCTGCCATCTTTCTTGTTTTGTACATTCCCTACCCAGTCATGGTGAATTGTGCCTTGTAGCTGATATACTGCATATCGTCTTTGTTCTGCTTTGACAGTTTGCTGTTTTCTTTGCAGTACAGCCCCTCCCCTTCCCTGTTCTGCAGGTAGCTGCTTGCAGCCTTGTTTGCTGTTGTCAATGGCCCAGTGTAGGCTCCTAGGTGTTAATTAGCCATTTGTACTCCAATTTCACTGCTGCAGCATTTCCTTATTTATTTCCTATATCCTTCCTGTTTCAGCTGCAATGCGCAACGTGCATACCCGTTTACCGGGTTTATGCACGTTTTCATCTCTGTTCACATGCATACTCGGTTACCTTGTGTACGCTCCACTAAGCATAGCTATGGGCAGTTCGACACACCCCTATCCTGCAGCTTTGCCTAGCTAGGGGCAGACCGGTTTAGCAATGCTCCAATGTGCTTACAGCAATGGCGACACACCCCTCTCTTGATGTAATTTTTATCTCAAGGGCTCACCTCAGTGTTATAACGCTACGCTGTTTTGTGCATCCTTACACCAGCGGGAAATCTGTGATTCACTATTACTCCTCTCATTTGCATGGCATTGCCTACTAATTCCTAGCTACTGCGCATAACACTGTCACTGCCTCTTAGCAACCCTTGCGCCATGAGTATGGTGTAGCATGCCTGCCATTGACTATTATGGGGAAATTGTGATATGTGTTTCATTGCAGTTTTATTCTATATTTTTATATATCCCTTGCAATCCCCTTTGCGCACCGATGCCCTGAGCTTTAACTTCGCGTTAGTGTGGGCATAATATTAAATGTTCTTTTTCATATTTTGTGCATGTTGTTTTATGCCAATGGCTATATATTTAGCCATTGGAATATATTAACAGTATAATACATGTGTTTGGACTGCTGTCATGGCTCCGATTTTATGTTTGAAAAATGTAAACCGTTTTTTTTGGTATACATTTCTGCATGCTTACATTACGCCTGCACCACTTCCTGAATCGGTATATACCTTCATTTGCTTGCTTCACTGCTGCACATGGGGTGATTAACATACAGGCGTCGGGAGCTGTGCGGGTGTAGCGTACACAGGTAGTGCACATGGAAACAGCTCGTACCTGAATCACTTGGCGGCCATATTTGGTGTTAGATCGCCTACGCTATGCCTGCACCTGGCGCAAGCTTCATGAATCCTGGGAAGTGTGTGTGACAGCTACTTTGAACAGCGACAGTGAGAGCACTGATTTCACAGAGAGGGTGGTGGAGGACTTGGCTTGGAACACCCAGCTAAGAACTCAGTTCTATAGCTGGGTCAGTGGGGAGTCATATTTGAGGCCTGGAGAGTAAGCCCAGCCCCAGGACTGGAGTGTCCATTCCCTGTATGCTGTTAAGGGAAATGTACTTGGTGTAGAGAGCTGCTTCTGAAAATTCTGTGTGTGTTTATTTTTTTTCTCAGTGAACGTTTCCCACCACTGTCAGTGGTGAGGATTGAGGGTTCTTGATCTCTGGCCCAGAGAAGGGACATCACACCATGTTTCAGTGACAGCTGTAATGTTGGCTGAGTGGGTTGTAAGGAAAGTCTATATCTAATCAATTTTAGGTTGAGGAAGTAAGCTGTATGTTTATTGAAGTTGTGTGCCCCTTTAATAGATGGAGAGAAGTGGGAGGGAGGAGGGTGTAGACAGTGATGTATAAATTGAAGACCAGGGGGTGGCTGGGAAATTGGGATGGGAGTAGAGAGAAGTAGAACACACCTCCTCCCAACTGGAATCAATCAGTGAAGGTGTGCAAGATGAATACAAGAGATATAGTGGCCACACAGCCCAAGCACAGCAGTGTTCAGACAAATAAATAAACAAATTAATTAATTAAAAAGGGGGCGAGAAAAACTAACCAAAACTAAGTCCCATTAATTGCCAAATCTATGACTGTATACCTTCAAGATCAGAAAAAAGTGTGCAAGGTGAACTTCAGATTCAACAAGCTAATAAGATTGAGTCCCCTTGCATGCAGTTGAATAAATGTGGCCCATTCCCACTGGGTAATGAAGAAGAGCTATTAAATTGCACTCTGCCAAGAAGAGGAGTAAGGAGGTTTTGAGTCTTTACAGTTTTATTATTAAAACACGAAAGAGTGTTTCAGTAATAGATATGAGCAGCAGAAGAAAGGCCTTGACAGACTTGCCCTGGAGCAGCCTGAAATTGTTTCTACTGTCACTGAAAAAAATGAGGGGGGGGGGGGTCATGACTATACTTCCAAAGCACACTAAAGAACTCCACTTAATCCAAAAAGTGTGCTAAAAATTCTTTATTCCAAATGAGTAAGAAGAACTCTTTTTGGATTAAGTAGAGTTTAATGTGCTTTGGAAGCATTATTGTGCATAACTTTGCTTTTATGATTCTATCATGGAGGTGGTTCACCTTTTGTGTGCTGTGATTCTAGCTCCATGGGCATACATCATTTTGTTTTTCTGAGTTTCATTTCTGTTACTGCCTTCGCCTTTCTTCACTTGTTTAATAGCTGCAAAACCAGCATATGGTGTAATCTCCAAAACTGAGTCTTTTGAGTTTGTTGAAAAGAAAGGTATGGTTAACTATTTCAAAACCCCTTGTCACGTCAACAGAGACCTGCAGTAATAAGTCCCTTATTCATTTGCAGTATATCAGTGGCCATGACCAGGGCAGTAAATGTACTGAAGGTGGTATGAAAGCCATGTTGTATCATATAACAAGCCATAGCTGTTAGTGTGTTTAAGTAGTTGTTTGTGTAAACATTTTTCAAATATTTTGGTAACAGGGGCACAGGATAGACATAGGTCTATAATCCTTCAACCCACTAGGAAAAGAGACTTTATATAGAGACATTATAACCAAATGCTAGTGGGAAGGTGCCTGAGGAGAGAGGCAGGTTAAAGATACAAGCAAGGAGTTTAGCGACTTTTTTCAGCTGCAAGCCTTAGAAAGGTGGGATGAAGACTGCTGGATTTAGATTCTGAATGGCTGAGTTTGAGATGTAGGGTATGGGGGAAAAGGGTGGAAAAACTGCAACTAGTTAAGACAAAAGCCATTTAAAAGATGGTCTGCACTCTCTAGTAAAAAGTGAAGGATTTTCTTGTACTAACAAGGTAGTACATAAAGTTTGTGCCTAATTTTCTATTACTTGCCCTTTGACATCTCTCAAGGGAGAGGATAGCTTCTGTCATTGGATCATAGGAGTTTGACCAGAGTCCATGTGTGGTTTGCCAATAACCGCTCAGGCTCTACCACCAGGAATGCAAGGCCTGTAAGTTAAGATGTAAATTTAAGGGTACCTATCCAGTAGTCCAAGCTATTTCTGAAGTACAACAAGCGATCACTTGCTTGACCTGCAGTGGGGGATGATTCCAGAACAGAGAAAGGTGCTGGTTCCTTATGAAAAGCTGGTAGTTGTAAAAGTGAATATCAACAATTGCTTTTCTTTTTAAACATCTTTTTTGCAGAAGCAAGCCTCCCTAGCTCATTCCCTCCTGTGCAGCTCTTCTGAATTTGTATATTTAACTCCCAGTGGGTGTGGCTTGAGCCTTTAAAAAATGAAGTTACCATCTTATAGTTCTAACAAATACTCCTTGACAGAGATTAAATATGAATACAGTTGTGTCTGCCATCATGTATGCTTCAAGATAAAATATTCTGATACCTTGTAAGTAGCATAGTTTTGGAATTATTAATGCTAATATGAACAAGCAATATTTGGCACCTAGAAGTGCAGTAGGAGGTAACTGCAGAGACACATGGAGGCGCCCTCAGCTGTAATGAGCTAGACAACCCCCTCAACTTAAAGATACAAACTGCAAAATTGCCATTCCTCAGAGAAATGGGAATATTTCAAGAAATGGGCATTTCAGACTTAATATATCCAAGTTTTTTTTATATTAAAATATCAGGACATGGTAATGTGGGTCCTGATATTTTAAATGATTACTGGAGATGATGGGTAATGAATGAACCTATCCCTCCAGCTAGCTTTACCTTACTTCATCACGTACAGCGTGATCTATTCTTCTAGTGCTGACTGCATTATTTAAGTTATTGAGAAAAGGTAGTTATGGACAGCAGGATCCTAAAGAAAGGAAAATAAGGCAAAGATTCTGCCTCAGGAGCCTACACTGAATATAGCAACAAGGATTCCAATCTTTCCTTGCAGCTAAGGTTTTTGAGGTCAGAGATAATTTTTGTTAGGAACCTCTGCGTTTTTTCAAGTTTTATAATTTGTCTAGCAGAGTACATGGCAAAGGGTGCATTGTATTCTATAATGGGTCTCATCAGGGTAAAGTACAAGGGAACAATGACTTATATGGTTATAGAAGAGAAGCCTTTAGCAATCAGTCATGAGATACAGAATGATTTCCTAACTGTATTTGCAACATGGTGGTTAAAAAGAAAGGAAAGGGACCTATCAAATCAGATGCCTGGGCCTCCAATCACTGATGACTTAATAGTGGGATGTTATTGATGCAGCAGTTTGAAGCAATTTGCTGTTTCCCATAAGGAACAACACTGCATTTCTTGGCATTTAATTTAAGCCCCTTTTCAGTGCACCAGGTGCTGACTCATGTTATTCTGAAGTGTATTGAGTACACTTCAAATTAAGTATTTAAGTTGACTTGTCTACACCCAGCTTGCAGGCATCAAAACTTGGCACAGTCGTAGTGTTCTGGACTTCAGGAAAACCTGTGGACTCAAACTGTAATTTTCTGTCAGGCAGTTGGTGCAGAGGATTAAGGCTATGAGCTCTTAAAGAGTTACTTCCTGTGGTACAGGACTTAATTTCTTCAGCCATCATTTGCCTACTGTGTGACCTTGAGCTAGTCACTTAATCAAACACAGTGCTTGCGGGCAACTGGAATTTGGGCTAGACTCATTAATGGTCTTCTGGACTACATGCCTAGTAACTACCCATGGAACAAGTTTTGCACTTACCTTAATGCTAGATCTGTGTCATTATCTTTCATCTGTCTTAACCTGTAGGTTCCGTGGATGCAGTCAGATTGGACACCAGCTATATCATGTCTTTCAGCTCCAAATCTCTGCCTCCCCTCCCATAATGTCTTGTAAGTGCCCCTTATGCACATATTTGTGAAAAGAACCAGAGGATCCCAACAAGTCCTAGGGCTGGTCCACGAGGCCTCCAAAGAGATTATGTATATAAATCCTACCGTAGTCACCACTGTCTCTCACTTGCTGAACTGGGCTGGCTTGAACTCCCTCACCTCCTTCAGTGGTATCAACTCTCACTCGCCCACAAACTAGTAAACCATCCACTAAATGTCCCATCCCTCCAGAATCTACTCCAACCCTATCGCACCACCAGACCACTAAGATCCAGCAACAAAAATCACTTGCAGATCACTAAAGCCAATAACTCTGCTGGTGAAGCACTATTCTCTTGCGCCATAGCCAAATTATGGAACTCACTCCCACCCACAATTACCTCCGTACCATCATGCACCCACTTCAAAACTTTACTAAAAGCACACCTAAAAACATGCTGGCTATGCCCTTGCAACTCCCACTCTAATATCATCCACCCCATCCAACCACTACCTTTCTTTCCACTCCACTAACTACCTTGATTATAGCAAGCTCAGATGCTCATAAGCCTAGTACTTATTGTACAGCAGGAACTTCTCATTGTAACATTTGTTAATGTCTGTTATGTACTTTATAGATAAAGATTCTAGTTGTCTACTGATGTACTATGTTCATCATCTGTAAATATGTTGTAAGTAATTGCTATGTTAAATTGTTAATCGCTATGTAATCCAATGTAACTACTGTCTGTCTGTTTTACTGTGGAGCTTTTCTCCCCGGGCCTCCGCTGAAAATGGACCTACGTCCAGTCGGACACTCCCGGTCAACAAATTTAAATAAAATAAAATAAATAAATAAAATAACAATTTGGAAGGAGGAATGGCAGGAGTGATAGTCAAGCTAGACAGAAGAAGACAATGGATTTAGCAGTATGGTAAGTACATAACTTTTGTATCCAATGTTGTGTTTCCCATCCAGCTCAACCTCTGAGACAGACAGAAAAGGATGGTACTTGGGAGAGAAAATTCCGCAACAAAGTGGAGTAAAGTGCAGATCTAGACCTGGATTGAATATCAAGTTTGTAAATACTTGACCGTGTTGCTGCTGAACAGATTTCAACCCAAAAATGCTGTATGAGTGTCAAGTGCCCAGGTGAAGTGAACCCTAGGCTTGAATGAAAGAGACATACCATTATTAGAGTAAATAAAGGCAATGCAATCAGACAGCCATGTGGATAAGGTCACCTTGGAGACAGTTTTTTCCCCAATTTTGACTTAAAAAAGACACAAATTGTCAGATTTTCCTGAAAAGTTTAGTTCTGTGCAAGTAGAATCTGAGTTGACAATGCAGATTTCTAGATAATGAAGCAAATCTTCCCCCTTGCTACTGAAATTGTAAAGACTTGCCGCTGAATAGATGGATTCAAGTTAGGCTGTGATGCTACTTTATGGGGAAAGGATGGGTTAGGGTATAAGGAAACCTGGTCCTTGTTTAAAAAAAAATAAGAAGGGACACAGGATAGAGCATGTAGCTCAGAAACTCCTTTCGCTGAAGTGATAGCCAACAGAAAGAGTGCTTTCCATGAAAGCAGCTTTAAATAAGTTGTAGTAGAAGGCTCAAAGGGAGAATAGGTCAAGGCTAGAAGAACTGTGTGAAGGTCCGGGCGGGGGGCGGGGGGGGGCAGGTCATTAACTGGGGAGTCTCAGTAAAAAAGTGCCTTTCAAAAAGGCTTTAGATAAATTTAACAATGCCATTATGAAAGTTGGAAATGACCACCAACTGAACCTTGATGGTGCAAACTTGAACCAGAGTAACAAAAGACAGCTAAGAAATCCAGGACAGCATCTAGGGGAGCTACCATAATGGTTAAGGTTAACTAGGGAAGCTGAGAAGGGATCTAGACCTTTAGAAACAGCCCATAAACAAAGCCTTTTCCATTTGCTAGAATACATTTTACTGCTGGACAGCTTCCGAGAAGAAGAAAGGATATAGGTTCATAGGTGTGTACTAGGCTAATGGCCCTGGAGCCTTTACAAGCCTAGCCCAGAGAAGTGCCCTGGCATCATACTGCCTGACGTTAGTTCCCAGTGCCTCTATCAAGTAGATCCACTGGAATGATCCCCAGGGTGAACTTTCTATTACCCATCCACTCATCAAGATTTCTCTTGCAGAGGGACAGGGAGGTGCTCTGCTTGACATGTATTGGAAGTCTATTCCAAAGCATGGGCAGTTTTCTGGGTGAGGAACCTGTCTCTCCAGCATGTTCTGTTGATTGTGGTAATGAGGTTGAGGTCTCTGGACCATGTGGTGCAGAGGGATTGGGATTTCTTTAGCTGTAGCATTTCTAACAGAGCTGGGTCAGACATGGCTTTGTAAGTCAGGAAAAATTGCCTCTAAGTAGGCAATATGAGACAGAGAATAGCTGGATTCTTTTGAGTCTGTCTGTGTAGGGCATGTGTTTAATGCCTAGGATCCTCTTCATGAGGTACTTCTCTGGCCTCTCCAGCTGTTGCAGATGTCTAGTGAGGTACATGCCAAATGGGGCATTATACTCAATGATTGGTCTAATGAGGGAAGAGTAGAGAAAGAGAGACAATGACCTCTTTCTTCCTGGATGCAAAACCCTTGGTAATGAGATGTGCCACATAGAAGGACTTTCTGACCACAGTGGCAATGTGGTGGTCGAAGGAGAGGTTTCTGTCAACCTGCATCCCCAGATCTCTTATAATGCCTTCAGTGTTCAGTGGGCTCCCATCTATGTGGTAATTAGTGGGAACTGAGTTTTTACCAAAGGGGATGACGACACATTTTTTGGCATTAAGCTTAAGGCCATGGTTTCAACACTAGTCATTGGTTTCAGTGAGTCCTTTCTTTAGGATGTCTACATCACTTGGGGAGTTAATAATGGCTCCCAGCTTGCAGTTGTCTGTGAACTTGGTCAGCCAGAGTCCCTTTGTGTTGGCCTGGACGTCTGAGAAGTAGATCCAAAACAGGAGAGGACCCAGGACTGATCCCTGTGGGACTCCACTCATGACTGGTCAGCAGTTTGACTTGGAGTCTACTACATTCACACTGTGTGTTGTATTTGTGAGCCAATTTGCAACCCACCTAGTGATATAGAGGTTGATGCCTAGTTTGATGAGTTTATTAATAATTCCCGAGTGAGGAATGGCAATCAAAGGATTTGGCCAGATCGAGGTAGGCTATATGCACTGCCTTACCTTCATCCACAGCCCTGGTGACTGACTCAAAGAAGTAAACCAGGTTGAGCAGGCAAATTGTATGGGGTCCAGAGTTTGGAGATTTCTGATATCTTTGTTAATCAGGTCCATGATGATGTGCTCCATAGCTTTACATATCAGACTTGTCAGGCTAATGGGATGATAATTCCTAGGGTTTGTAGTTGCTCCCCCTTTATGGAGAGGGGTGACTGTAGCAGTGCGCTATTTTGTAGGGACAAAGCCTGAGGTGAGGCTGTTACTGAACAGGACACACAGATGTGGTGCCAGTTCACTTTGTAGTTCATGTAGAACACAGCCAGGGATATTATCGGGCCCCATGGAAGCTGTATTCCTGGCCTTGGACAATGCAGCTTTAACTTGTGCTGCAGTAATGCTGGGTGCCTGGCATTCTTCCAGTATTGTGATTGGTCCTTTGGGGGGGGGGGGTAAAGTTGGCACTGAATCTGTCAGCCAGTATGTTGGCAATATCTGTTGGCTCAGTATAGGAGATACCATTGTGCAGTAACTCAGAGCAAATCTGGCTATTGCCATGGATATTCTTGATAAACTATAGAAGGCTTTGTGATTGTTTTTAGTGTCTGCTGCAATTCTGCTTTCATAGCTGGCTTTAGAGGATTTGATGAGGGATCTCAACTTTTTGTTGAGGCTAATAATGGAGTGTTTCCAGACTTGGGGCTTCACCTTTTTCTGCAACAGTTTCTTCCTTCTGTTGTACAGTTTATTAATAGCAGGGGACCACCAAACTGGCTTCCTGTTTTGGAGGAGAGTGTCTTGGCTCTGTTGGGTATGGCTAGTTCCATGCATTTATGTATCTGTTCGTACAGTGCATTTGTCTATGATTCAGCAGTCATGCAGCTATTTTCCATTGGCATGGGTGCTGTAAAGTTAGCCACCTCTGTTTTTAGGAGCCCGAAGTCAGCGTTGGATAAGTTTTTCAAGGTGGTTACCTTTACGGGGGGGGGGGGGGGTGAGATGTGGATGTGGATTTCCATGGTTGGATCTGACCAGAGAGGGATTGACTACTGGTGTAGAGCAACGGTCGCCCATGTTAGTAATAACCAGGTCAAGGATGTTGCTTCCTCTAGTGGGGGTCAGAATGAGCATGTCCAGGGCACTGGAATTGATGAATTCCAGGAAGCGTTGGCCAGTGTATTGGTGCTTGAATAGTTTTTCCAGTTGATGAAGGGGTAGTTGAAGTCTCCTAGTATGAGAGTGTTGGGTTGGACCTTGATAGAATCCAGGGTGCTTAGGAATATGGAGTGGGAGTCTAGGGACATGGTTGGGGACCTATAGCAGGCTATAACCTGGATCTCCATCTTACCCAATGTTAGTTGTACCTGAAGTATCTCAGATACATTATGCTGGGCTACTAGTCTGTAGGTGTGCATATCCTTTATGAATATGGAGACACCACTGCCTTTGGAGCTATGGTCCATGTTTTGGGGCCAAAAGGTGTGGAATGAGTTATAGCCTGGTAGCGCAGGGGTGCTTTCTGCCGCTTTAAACCAGGTCTCCGTTACAGCTCAAATGTCGATGGTCTCCATTTTGAGGAGTGCTTCGAGCAAGTGCATCTTGAGATTTAGACTTCTAGCATTGAGCAGCATGACCCTAAGATTGCATTTATTTATAGCTGTTATGGTGGTAATTTGGTCTTTGGAACACTGTCTAAAAAAGGCACTATAGGGGTGGCAAGAGCCTTAGCCAATACCCAGAAGCCCAGGGGTGACATATGCAGGCCATCTCTGGCAAAGCATCGAGGTCTGTCAGTCATGTTATCCCAAGTAGGAAGATACTGGATCCCCTTAGAATGATACCAGAAACTTAGCCAATTGTTGAAGTCAATTGTTTTTTGTTTGCACTGTGGTATCATTCTGGGTGACACTAGGATACTGCTCAGGCCTAGGCTCATACCTGCTTGAACCACATAATCTGAGAGCTCCATCATGTCTTTTTTCATGTAGTCCAGAGAGGTGCATCTGAGGTCATTCACACCCACATGGACAATGACAGAGTCCTGCTTGTACTTGTTGTGGCGTGACCTGAGTGCATGTGTTATGTGTCGTATTCTGGCACCTGATAGACAGCTGACTGTTACCTTCTCCTTATTCAACCTAGTGAGTGGGACTCTGTGTGCCTCACTATTGAGTCACCTATGATTAGTGTATTGGGCAAGGTGTTTAGCCTTAGGGGATTAGGTTGAGGGGCACACTGTGGAGGTGAGCTATGTGTCCTGTGGTTTGTGCTGTGTTGTGGTGGTTGAGTGTGTTTCTGTCTTGGTGGTCTCTGCTGTTTGTGTAAATTTCTGTTGAGAGTCTCCATGAAGGTGGTTGTGTGGTTTGTGCTATTAAGTGAGAGATGGTGATGGTCGGTGTTCTGGAGGACTATGTTTTCCATGTGGTGTGGTGCAGGTGCTGACCTTCTCCTCTTGACCAGCTAGTCCGGTCTTGGCTGGAGAGTACATAGCTTCCAAGTCTGACTGTTGGGAGGTAAGAGGAGAGGGTTGCATATGTACATGAGGCAGTTGCTGCACTGCCTCAGAATGCCCAAGTACACCAGGTTAATAGGAGAAAGCACAGGGAACTGCCCTTTAATCATGCTAGGAGGGGTGGTCATAACTACTAAGTACTGGAGCTATTTCCGTGAAGAACAACTAGTTTTGATGGCACTTAGATGTGCTACAATAATTGCTACAAAACCTGTTGAAGTGCAAAGCAATTAAGCTATTTGAAGTGCAAGAGAGAAAGAATTAGCAAGATTCAAGGGAAAAACTGAAGAGCAGACTTTCTGGCACCATTAATAGTTTACCTCAGCTCGGTGCCACTAGGAGGAGCTTAAACAAGCATAAACCCATGCAAATGAGGGCTTTTAAACCAAAAAGTTGAAAGGGATGGAAAAACTGCCCAAACGGCCAATAAACTACAATTTCTGGTCCAGAAACCACTCCTCCTGTAGTAGATAGGCTACTTAGTGCTTACCACTCCCACTGATTAGCTAGAAGGCTTCCCTCCAACACAGAAAGACTTGGGGGGCTTAGAAGCTTGCAAACAGTCCTGGATACAACAGATCTGTATCTGGACTAGACTAGTTACAGGAAAGGTGGGAAACAAGTGTAAATGTGGATGTTTAAACCATAAAGTTGAAAGGGATGGAAAAACTGCCAAAACGACCAATAAACTACAATTTCTGGGCCAGAAACCACTCTTTTTCTGGTAGATAGGCTACCTAGTGCTTACCACTCCCACTGATAAGCTAGAAGGCTTCTCTCCAACACAGAAAGGCTTGGGGGGAGGCTCAGAAACTTACAAACAGTCCTGGATACAGCAAATCTGTATCTGGACTAGGCTAATATGAACTCTCAGAAACCTTAGGACCTCTGGCCATCATTAGAACTGGAGAAACCATGTGGTCAATTTAAGGGATTTCTAGTTAAGCTGAGATTGGCTCAACAGATGAGATGTTGGATCCAGTTTCAAATGCAGTACCCAGGGTGGGTATTTTAGATGCGGCCACAGAAAAGGGAAGCATACTGAGATCCTTTTCCCCCCTGGGGGTCTCAGTGCTTGATAGCTCAGCTAACGTCTCTTCAGTGGACCTAGCCCAGATAGAGGTTGGTATGGAAGCTTCCCTAAGATTGGAGATTGAAAGGGTTCTCTTGCCACCTACCCAGCTTTGGTGTTTGCATTTGATGTTGCAGAGGGGCTGCCATTTTGCTCAGAGATGGAGTATGTGAACACCAGTTCCAGATCAATCCCAATCCCCATGCCCATCCAGCATCTCTGCTTTTCTTAAGTTGTCCTTGGGACAGCCTGCACTGACTGGCTTCAACCAGCCCCTACCTAAGCGCTCTCATTTGGCTTCTGTGCTCCCTTCAACATTCCTGGTTTTGGAGACAAATAAAAAGAACATGTGCAAGAGAAAGCACCTTGAATCCCCCAAGGGGTCCCTCACAGAGGCTTCTGATGTAGCTGAAGGGAATAGGTCCTCACATCACCTGCAAAGATGCCTCCTTTACCAACCTTCTTGAATTAATGCAGCAGTGTGGGGGATGGACCACTGAATGCCCCTTCTCCAGCAGAGTTGCTGTTTCTATAGGCCTTCACTGCAGGCCCATTCAGGACATATGTAGTACCCCCCTTGGGATATCCTCATCAATCTGGTGTCATTTTTTTCTGGCAGATTCTTCCTTTATTTTTTGGAATCTTTCTGCCATTGCTTTTTTAATATTTTCTTACAACAGCTTACTGTATTTATTTTGCTTTGTGAAAAAAAAAGTTGTAGGGGTAGCATTGATAAACTTGGAGAAGAAAGACTAAAAAATCTGATCTACCTTGAATCAGTTTACACCTCACATGACACTTTGAAAGGATTACTGCATCAGAAGGTCCAAAAAACAAACTGTCTAAGGTAGAATTCAAAATTTCAGAATCAACATCTCCTGGAAGATTTTTTGAATGGAACTAAGCAAACCTCATCTGAATGGTTCCAGTGGCAGCAGCTCTGGAAGTGGCATCTGCAGAATCATAAGCACATTTCAAACAGTGGGTAGTCACTTGAGACACATTACCAGTCAGGTTACAATATTCACCATGTTCTCAAAACAGGCAAACATATACACTAACATATGAGCTTTGACAGGTTAGAATTCTAAGCATGATTGCTGCAGAAGAATACAATTTTCCCTCTAAATCTATGAAAAGCTTTCCTGTCCTTGTCAGAAGGAGAGGGATTGGTATTAACTAAATGTTTATCATCAAATAGGTTCACAATAGCAATAGCTGCTGTGCCTGATCAGGGAAGACTGTATAAAAACATATAAGACTGAGGAACGTTATACAATCTATCTGCTCTCTTGAGGGCAGAAGGCAAGCTGTCAGGCAGATCACAGGCTGTGACAAAAACAACCATCAATTCTGGAAGAACATGAGGAACTGGAGAAGGTTCTGGAAAATGCAATTCAATAAAATCATAATATTTCTTCAGGGTCAGAGGTATATCATTATCTTCCCATTGAAACAGCTGATTCATTCTGGAAATAGTTTTATAGAAAGAAAATACTTCAAAGCGACTGGTAGAAGTCATATTCTCTTCAGAATCTGAATCAGAGACCTTATTAGACAAAATAGAATCTGTCTCTTCACAATGCTTTTGTGGTTCAAAAACTTGAACTTGTTCAGAAAATTAAAAGTACCTTTTCTTTTACCAGAAACAGCTAAACCGGAATGATCAACATCCTGAACTATATCCTAAAGGATATAAATCACTACTGAGAAAGAAGATACATGTTCAAATTTTGCCTTCTTTTTGACTAGAAATTCTGAAGGCATAGACCCAGTTTAACCAGGGAAACCTCCCTAGGGATAGACAGGATCTTCTGGCTAGACTGGAGGAGAGTTCCCTGCCCCTTTTCCCAGGATGACAAAAGTGAGTTTCCCTTGCCTCCCAAAGGCACTCCAACAGTCTCAGAGGATGTGTCAAACTCCTGGTCCAAGGAGGGAGCCAAGGAAACAGATAAATAGTCCGTGGAGCCAGTAATGGCCAAAGCAGAGCTACCCATCTGCAGCTGAGGCACTTTATTAGCATTCTGTGATGGCAAAGGCTTTTTTAATTTTTTTTCTTTTGTTGCTGTAAGTAGAAAGAACTGAGGAACGTATAGGTTGTTCCAAGGTTAAACTGAAAAAGATGCTTGATTCCTGGGGAAACCTGACAGCAGTAGTCAGTAAAACAGTTAAGTAGTAACAAAATAACCTTTCGTTTACCAAAAAACAAAATAAAAAGCACTTTAAACACTTGCTGCAACCCTCAAAATGAAAGTAACACAACTTTAACCTAAAAATACTTTTAAATTAGCTTAAATAATTTTTCCCACAAAAGTAAAAAGTAACACTCCTTTTCAAGTTAAAAGTCACATGAAAGTCAATAATAAACACTTTTTCCTAGCTTCAAATTTATATTTTTAAAGAAAAAAATCAATTTCTGTCATAAAACTGGAGAATGTTCTGGAAAATCCAGTTGCAATAAAATCATAAGATGTAAATGCAGAACTTACTTTCTCCAAAGGGAACTTATGATAATGGAAAGTATTAGCCGCTCATCTATCCTTGAAAGTCTGGAAGACCGCTCTTTAGCAGCAGTAAAGCTCTGAAGGGTTTGGTGCCCAAACCACACTATACAGACAGCTACGCTCAAACTGACTAATGCTGTGGGCATGTGGAAACTGCCACTGAAACTTTGGAAGGATACAACCCATATAGCTAAGGCTACTACAGCAGTGATAATGATGAATATCTTCTATATCTCGTTTCATCATTCTGTCCAATATGACAGTTAGAACAGAATCCCAAGCCACTTTCGGTCTCAGGTGGTCCCACAACAGAATATGTCTAAGTACCAAAGAGCCAAATGCTGTTCTGGTCCTAAAAATGATGTCATGTTTGTAATGTTTAGAAAATGTGAGAAGGGTGGACCAAGTAGCTGCTGCATAAATATCATCAATGAAGGAATTTCTGAAAAAAGGCTGTAGCAGTAGCCATGGAGAGGCCAGTGAGATTCAGTCTGATAGCTACCTGGACACAGTTTGTTTTGCAGTGTTTGAGCCCAATCAGTTTGAAGCAAATGACACAAAAATTAGGAGTCCTTAATGAATGATTTTGTTCTATGTAGATAAAATATGAGTTGTCTGTAAACATCCAATTTATGTGAAAGGTACTCTCCTTTGTTTGAGTAACTCAGGAAAAACACAGACAGGTTGATGGACTTTGATTAATATTTTTTTTGGAAGCCACGTTAAAGATAAAGGAAGGATTGTTTTTTAAAGGTGACCCTATCCTTACGGAAGATAAAGTAAGTTGGAGAAGCAGACAAGGCATGCAATTCTGATACCAGTCTAGCTGATCTAATAGTCAGGAGGAATATTTCTTTTCCAGGATAAATGCATCATCTGCAGAGGAAGCAGGTTCAAAAAGAGCCTTGTTTGAGCTTTCAGAACTAAGTTCAAATCCCAGGGCATGGGGAGGATGAAGGAGGAACACTTCACTGAGAAAAGCTTTGCATAAGTTATGAGAAGCTAATGTACTGGTAGATGGAAATAATAGTGGAGTAGTTAGACCATGACTCAAGGAAAAGACAGGAAATGCAGGAGAGCTGCTATGGATACAGCATGGATTGAGTCCTTGGTTAGAGGCCCAGAAAGACAATCTTTTCCACTTATTCTTGTGGACATTTTGAGTTTACCTCATATGAGAAGCAGAAATAATACTGACTACTTTCTCAGAAAGTGAATGTCTGACCATTAAGAGAATTGGAGAAACCATTTGGTTAACTTGAAGTTGTGAAGTTCTGGACGAGGCTGATCAAAGGGGTGTGAAATCAGATCCAGGCATGGGGGCTTCTTCACTCCAGGCCATAACAAGAGAAACCAGATCCGCCTCACTCAGAATCACCTGTTGTTTGCAGAAATATGCCTTCTGGAGTAAATTGATTATGAGGTACAGTGAGGGAAGGCAGAAAGGAGTCCGGGAAGCCACTATCAGACTACAGCTTCCTGCATGACTGTCCCAGAGGAGGAATGAGGGCACAGTAACTTCTGTATGAGATGTTGGCGGGAGAAGCAAAGAAGTCATAGCAAGGCATACCCCACTAACTGAAGATTTATTGAATCCCTGCCTGATTGAGGAATCACTCATGACATAAAAGGACCTGCTGAGTCTGTCTGCTAGCCAGTTGGATTTCCCCAGGAATGTGCTATGCTCCTAGAAGGCAACCTGAAACTGCAGCCCACTGCCACACTCTCATGGCTAATCAGCAAATGGATAAGATTTGTTTTCTCATGCATAAGAAAGGTGAAGTCATCCACCAATTCAAGTGGATTCTGCATGATGACTTATGCAACTCTTGGATGATGGAGGATCTATCCGTTGAGCCGATTGTGTGGAAAGCATTCACTATAGGATTCTAATATTATAGCTGACACAGTGGACTGTTATAACTGATGCTGCCATGAGACTTGGCACACAACATCAGTAGGTCGAGGGACTTTGATGGTAATATAGGACCCATACTGTATGCTGAATAGGGTGTAGTCTTTCTGGGTGAGGGATTACTTGGCACTAAGTTGTGTTGAGGTGGCTTCTTATAAATGAGATCTGCTGGGAAGGTTGAAGCTGTGATTTTTTGATAGTTTACAGACATGCCTAAAGATGATCAGAGTTTTAAAAGGTAGTCTGTCTGGTGTCTACTGAGGATTTTCTGGTTGTTGCAGTGAGCAGCCAATTGCCCAGGTAAGGGAAAACATGGATCCAGTTTAGGCACAGATGAGCTGAGGTTACTGCCAAACATTTCAACACCCAGGTGTCTGTGGTGAGACCAAAGGCCAAGGCTCCTAACTGGAAGTAATTGGCTCCCCACAGTAAACTCCTTGACTCCTTTGTAATTATTATCTGGAGACAGGCATCCTGGAGGTCTATGGAGCTCATCCAGTTGTTTGCATTTAGACATGGCAAAATCACTGACACCATGACCATGGGGTCTTCTTTACAAAATGGTTTAGGCTGCTGAGATCCAGAATTGGCCTGATATTCTTGTTTTTCTTTAGAACCAAAAAGAATTTTGAGTAAATTCATCCCCCTCTCTCTATTGGGACCTCCTGGAAAGCTCTTTTTTGAAAGAGGGAGGAAACCTGCTGTTGAACTTTGGTGGGGCAGGACATCAGGTAATCATTGCTTCAGTTGCTATGGTTTCTGGTAAAAGGGTATGGAACATCCTCTGGACATATCATGCACCCTTTTGACCTATGTGATGGCCATCCACGAAAGGTGCTGAGATAATTGTCATCAACTGCCACCAAACAGGGACAGTCAGGCAAGCCCTCAGGGTGCCAGTTAGGCCTTCCTTCAAGGGTCTCCTTGTAACCCTGATTCTGCTGACCCCTAGTTAGTATCCATTAAGGGGAGCCCCTGTCATAGTTGCCCCTGTCAGACAAGGAGTCAAAGGGTTAACTCTGGGATCTTTTAGACCAAGGAGTTTAAACTCTTCTGATTCCTATTGAAGGGTCTTTATGGGTTCCTAAACTTGACACCCACAGCAGGCAGCATTTTCTCTTTTTGCTTTCAACTTTTGAGCTTCTATTTTTACCATTCGTCTGCAGGGGAGGATCCATCAAAGGAGGGCATTGGTAAAGGACTCCTTGAAGTTGTCTATGAAATTGCATAGGCAGAGCCAAGTATGGCATCTAATGATCAAACATATATCACCCCAGCATGCATTATGGTGCAGATGCAAGGAAAGATTGGTCATGTTGAACATGTTGTTCAGAGTGGTCTGCACCTGTTTAGTAGACTCTTCAGTCATGGACTTCCACAAAGAATCTGAGGCTATTTAGCTAGGTCCCTTTGGAATCTGTTTATCTAGGTTAAATAGTTTTAACACCTTCAGGTCAAAGGTTTCTGAGGCACAGATATGCTTTCCTATCCTGTCCCTCTTGGTTCTTTATTAGACAATGGACAGTTGAGGAGTAATCTGTGAGCTGTCTCTTGGTGCCTGCTGCAACAATCATGAAATCTGGCAGAGGACCTTTAGATCAGTAGTACCTATCTTTAGGCAAATGCAACACCTTGTGTGGTTTCTTTGAGATAGCCTAATATGCATCTGGTTCATGCCATACTCTCCAGGAGACCAAGTCATAAGGTGACCTGTAGGAGGGATCATCCAAGAAGAAGAAGGGCTAGAGCTGTATGCCTTGAAGAACACTTCCTCATCCTGACAGGGTGGGTTAGATGGCCAAGATCTATTCTCTCTCTCTTTAATTCAAGGACTTCAATGAATGAGACACCTTCTGGAGGGGATTGGGGAGAACCCTCTCTTTCATTCATCAGTGTCTAAGGTTATTGACTCTAAGGGGAGTCTATGTTTCCTTTTACATGTCCTTTTCCTTTGGATCTCCATCTGTGACTAGTCAGAATCTATGAAGAGTCAGATTGCACTGCCTATGTATCTCAGAAGAATATAGCTCTGTTCTGTCCCTGGGAACCTTGACAAAATTATGGAATCTCTGATAGATGGGGACCCAGTTGAAGAGGTGGTGCAAGCCTGGGAAGGGAGGAAGCTATCATCATCTCCATAACTTCAAAGGTAGAACTGAATAGTGCAGCCCCAAAACTGAGGAGCCAGATAGGCTTGGGGTGAAAATCAGTACCGCTGGCTCAAACTTAGCAGATCCTCACACCAAAACCAGTTCCTATCAAGTTGTACCCACAGACTGTGCCAAGAACTCAACTTTAAGAGACTGAGTTTGAAACTTGTTCGACACCGAGGGAACTGGTGTTGAATGAAAAACTACATGCATCAGAGCAAAGATAGTCAACAGTGCCAAAGATACACAGTCTGGGTGGAATGCCAGCTCCTTGGCCACTGATGCAGAAACTGGTGCCAGGGAAGGAGTGAAAAGAAGTGACAGAGTCAACCCAATCAGCCCTGGTACCAGAGGGAGAAGGTATGATGCCCAGTTCCATTTGCATCTTCGGAAAAGCCCTCATCAAAGGTTCTCAGTTAGATTGTAATGTACTTTGGACTGATTGTATAGATCTAAAGGAAAAAAACTAAGGTCAATTTAGAAGAAAGAAAACAGGACAATACTCTTTCAGAAGAATATCAACTGTCTTGGTTGGAGAAAAAATAAGTAAAAAATAGCCAATAGCATGAACAGTCCACGAACAGGCAGGCAATAGCTTCACTTGTAGAAAAGTTAAAATGACACTCTGAACTTAAAAGAATTTCTTTTATTACAAATAGGTAAGCACTTTTACTTAGAGCTTCATTAGACCATCTGTAATTATAACCATAGCTAAATATAGGAGATTTAGTTTTGGTACCAGTGAGGGAGAAGCCTGTTTTCACAGTGCTTTACAGAAAGAGGTGGAAGCCTTGTTATCATTATTGCATTTTCTACCCTCTATGTCCTGATTCTTGTCCTTTTTTTTCCACTGGTTTTTAAGCTTGATCCCCAGGGGAAAGTCTCTTTAAATTAAGTTTTGTTCTGTCTGACAAAGAACAGGTTTCAAACCCCCTTGAAAATAGAGTACTCTACATTTAAGTACTGTGGGCCTAGACCAACCACGCACATTTCATGGCCTTTCTGATGTGGGATCTTATGCCTACATGTCAAGTGCTTAAATGTCTTGTCCATGAAGCACAAAGTGCAAGAAAAACACAGCAAAAAAAAAAAAAAAATACACACAACCATAAATATTAACTGTATGAACTAAGTCTAAGATAGCTAGGAAACTTTTTTTTTTTTTTTAATACAATACTAAACCTTGAAAAGCCAAAGTAAATGGTGCTAGGCAACTGCCCTCATGCCCAGAGATGAAGCACTTATAAATCCTACAGTAACTATGCTTCTAAATTGTAGAGCAATGTGTCTGTATGTACCTTTAAGAAGCTATCCAAGTGCTTGCACAAGCGTATAAATACTGAGCATGTGCAAGCTAGACTGTCATTTTGTAGTAAGCTGTTGAAATGTAAGCATGTATGTATGTAAGGACTTTCTGTTAACCAGTTTGTTTAAATTTTGTGAAGCTGCTATCCATCCTGATGTGTTTTTATGTATTAAAGCATCTAAACAAAATACCCCGCTTGTTTGTCATCTATGATAGAGAAGGACGAGTGACATGGTGTCAGAAGTGGCATGTCTAAAACGACTTAAAGCCAGGATGTTATCCAAATCCTTCAGTTTGAGTTCAAGAGGCACTTGATTGGACCTGGAGAAATATAAAGGAGTGAATCATCCCTACTGTATGTATACTTCATAAAACAGGTCAGAAACAAATTTCAGATGTTAAAACTTGCTCAGCACTATTTCTTATTCGCAAAATATGAAACGATGCATACAGAATGTTCTAAACAATATTTGCATAATCCAATATTGATAAAATATTTGTACTACAGAAAATGTTTGAAATAAAGTTTGAATTACATAAAACGAATAAAATAAGAGGAAATGACTGCATTTTTCAATACGTGCTTAGTGAATCCATATTTTTTGTATTAGTCCTAGATATGAGTTATCGGACATGTATAAAGTGTTCGCTTGTTTGTGCAGTACTACAGTAAAGTTATTTCACAGAATACAGGCATTTCAGAGCATATTTCACAAAGTACAGTATTTCAGAGTTTACTGTGCATTTGAATGTTATTACAAGCTCACATAGTTTGTTCGTACATAATTACAAGGGCCATATTTTCAGTGTGTTTGTACATACTTTGTGGGCATGGCAGACAGATTTTGAAAACCCAGTGCACTTGTGTTTGAGAGTAATATTGCAGAGAAATGGAGAGTGTTTGAGCAATTTTGCATTTTCTGATAAAGATGACCATACAAGGGCATTTATTCTGCTTAATCTAGCTAGGTCATAAGCCATAGAAAGGGAATGTTCATTTGTGTATGCACCTGCTATCTATACAGGTCAGGGGGAAAACCATCATATTGTTGTACCGGCTGAGTCAAGGGAGGACCCTGAGTGCTTAAAATGTAAATTTAGAGAAATGTGTAATCCCCAGACAAATGTTCCAATGGAAGGGCACTTATTTTACACAAGGGATCAAAAGCCTGGTGAAACTTTTGCAGCATATATAACTGACTTGAGAAATAAGGCTAAAACGTGCAGATTTAAGGGATGAGTTGATAAGGGACAGACTTTATAGTATTAAAGATGATGATGTGAGAAAGATTTTGCTTCTTGACAGTAATTTAACTTTGAATAAGGCCATTGAGATTTGTCAGATATACAAGCTCACAGAAAAGCACACAAATATGCTTACAAATGAGAATAGCTCTAGAAGGCACAGTGACAAAGCTTATGTTGATAGTATGCAGCACATGGTTAAAAGAAACTGGTCCAAGCACATGGCAGCAACTGTAGGCCCTGCAGCACTTATTGGTAAACCCCAGAAATTTCCAGCAAATTCCAGAGTTCGCACAGTCTCAGTGAAGTATGAGTGAGTCAGGAAACTCAAAGCATGGGCATCAACCTACTTTCATTGCCAACTGTCGTAACTGTGGTGGAAATCATGAATCTAAAAGGGAAAAATGTTTAGCTTTTGGTCAGCGATGCCACAAATGCAATAAGTGGAATATTTTTAAGAGGTTTTGTAAATCAAAAGACCCACATTATTTTATTAAAAGGGAACATTTTAAGAAATGAGTCGATCAATTAAAAAGCTGCAACCCTACTCTTTATGTTGATGGTGTGTCAGTGCATCATGAAACAGTCAATGCAATAGATTTAAGGGCAAAGAATGAAGTATTTTGTACTGTTCGCATAAATGGCAAACCCACAGAGCTCAAAGTTGATACAGGTTCCAAGTGCAATGTTATGTCAGTAGAAACATTTGCTAGAGTGTGTCATGGTGAGAGGCTTGATTTGGCAAGGTGTGAGAAGTGTGTTGCTTATGGAGGTGAAGAAATTCAAAACGAAGGTTCAGTAGTGCTTTTATGTTACTCTGCTGGGAGATGCTACGATTTGTTATTCTGTGTGGTCAAGAGGCACATCTATTCATTATTAGGGCTCAGAGACTGTTTGAAAATTGGACTGCTTTCATTTAATAGGGAAGTCCATTATGTTAGCTGGAAAGACCGCTACTCTAATTTTGCCCAGTACATTTTTTCTACATATGCTGATCTTTTCAAAGACAAATTAGGGAAGCTTCCAGTTGTGGACTCCATGAAGTTAGACCCAGATGTCAGTCCAGTTATCAGGCTGGCTCGAAAAGTTCCAATAGCCATGCAGGACAGAGTCAAAGCCGAGTTAGATAAAACAGTGTAACAAGGTGTGATTTGTCCAGTTGTAACACCAACTGAATGGGTATCTTCCATGGTGGTAGCTCATAAAAAAAGCTCAGATGACATCACAATATGTATTGATCCACAAGATTTGAACAAAGCACTAAATCACCCAAGGGGCACAGTCAAAGAAGTCACAGCCTTGATGCCAAATGCCACTGTTTTTTCTGACTTAGATGCAAAGAGTTCATTTTGGCAGATTCAGCTTGATAAGAAATCCTCATTGCTAACTACTTTCAGTACTTCATTTGGCAGGTACAGATTTCTGGGAATGCCATTTGGGATAAATTTTGCAAGTGAAGCCTTTCAACGTGCAATAGAGCAAATTTTTTCTGGGTATCCTTGTGCTGTTTTAGTTGATGACATAGTACTAGGAGGTCAAGGTGAAGCAGAGCATGACAGAAACCTCAGAAAAGTTCTGAAAAGGGCACATCAAATGAATCTTAAGCTCAATCTACACAAATGCAAATTCAGGCTACAAGAAATTACTTATGTTGGTCATTTATTTACTAGTACAGGCCTACAACCAGACCCTTCACAGCAAACAGCCATTCTCGAGATGCCAGTTCCAGACAATGTTCAAGCCCTGCAATGTTTTCTTCACAAGGTCAACTATCTAGGCAAGTTTATTCCAGACTTGAGCCAACTTTCAGCACTGCTTAGAGAGCTGACACATGAAGATGTAGCAAGGTCTCAATTAGAGCAATACTAAAGAGCATTTGATATCCTAAAACAGAGAATTGCTAGTTCACCAACTCTCAGATACTACAATGTTCAAATGCTAGTTATACTTTCCTGTGATGCTTTGAAATTTGGTCTAGGTGCAGTCATTCTACAAGAGAATCAACCTGTTGCCTTTGCATCGAGAACTCTTACCCAAACTGAAATGCAGTGTGCCCAGATTGACAAAGAGCTTTTGGCAATAGTGTTTGCATGTTCGAAGTTCCACAATTATGCTTATGGTAGACCTATCCAGATTGATACTTCTAGTCACTATCTTGAAAAAGCCTATGCATTCTGCTCCAGCCAGACTGAGACATATGATGCTGAGATTGCAAAAGTATAATTTCACTCTTGTCTACAAGAAAGGCAAACTTCTCTGTCTTGCTGATACATTATCCAGATCACCTAGAAACACCACAACACAGCATGAGAATGAGAATCTTGATTTTGAAATCATGGAAGTGAGAACATTTTCTTCCAGACATCTTGATGAGCTGACAGATCACACAGCCACAGATCCAGTTTTACAAAGGCTCATCCACTTTATCAATCAAGGATGGCTGTCAAAGGAATCTAGTTTACCTCAAGAAGTGCAACCTTATTTTCCATACAAAGATGAGATTTTGTCTGGCAATGGTATCGTTATGAAAGGTCAGAAAGTAATTGTTCCTGTCTTACATCATGGTCACCCAGGAACCAACTCTACCAAAAGAAGGACAAGACATTGAGAGAGCACTTTCACCTAGTTCCATTTGTAATAGTACTAAGCCACATCTACAGAAGAAACCACTTCAGCTAAACCTGATTCCTGAACTACCTTGGTCGACAGTAGCCACCGACATCTTTGAGTGGGATGGTTAACATTATTTGGTGTTAGGAGACTCTTACTCCAGTTAGTTCACGGTTGTCCTACTTCCTAATCTAGCATCTAGTAGAGTTATTACTAAGATGAAACATAATTTTGCAGTACATGGTAGTCCACACAAAGTTATTTCTGACAATGGCACCCAGTTTACAAGAAAACAGTTCAAAAGATTTGCTGAAGAATGGGACTTTACTCGTGTCACAAGTAGCCCTGAGTACCTGTAGTGAAATAGTTTGGCAGAACATGCAGTTCAAAGTGCAAAACAGTTACTAGAGAAGTAAAAACAAGATAATAGTGATGTTTTCCTGAATCTCTTGAATCTCAGAAATGTTCCTCGTGATAAACATCTTTTGGTTCATCTGCTCAGAGACTTCTGTCAAGACAAACCAGAACCACATTACCAATTAGTAGTCAATTGATAGTTCCATGTCTCAAGAACAACAGGTCAGTGAAAACCAATCTGTTGAAGAAGCGTTTAACCCAGAAGTCCTACTATGATAAGGCCAGCAAACCGTTCAATCCATTATGAGGAGAAGTGGTAAGGATGCAGACGTCCAGAGGTTATGATCGGATTGGTGTGGTGAAGAGTATTTACCCCGAGCTGAGATCATACATTATGGAATCACAAGAAGCAGACTTTAGGCGGAATCAAAAGCATTTAATACCTGTGTCTGAGACTATACTACAGCACGGTTTACTATTGTTTGTTTGAATGGCAAAACATTTGCCATTCACAGAAAGGGCTACCACTCTGTCAACTGCCAAGTCATGTGTAATGCCAAGGGAATAATCCTGAACATGTATGCTGGCAACCCTAGCAGTTACCACGACTCACATATCTGGCACATCTCCCAACTGTACCAAATGTTTGCTAGGTAAGATATCCCATAGGGACATTTACTGGGGGATTCAGGCTATGCACTGGAACCATGGCTGATGACACCCATCAGAAATGCACACACACACCTATGGAAGATCACCATAATGAGGCACATGCTCAAACAAGAAATATCACAGTCTGTGTGTTTGGGTTGCTGAAGTCATGGTTCCTGTGCCTTGATACATCTGTGGGAGTCCTGCAGTACAATTCATGGACATGTACAGAAATATTCACAGTATGTGCCATGCTACACAACATCATCCTGAGAAAACAGTTTCAGCAGGATAAGCAAGGGGAAGGGGCACACATCCCACCACCAGTGCCAAGGTCTCCATAGCCACAGGTAGATGAGGATTCACAGGGGGAACCACCAGCTGCTGTGGGTGTAGGCAGATGTAGGCATCCTCAGTCTGTCCTTGCATTGGCTAAGAGATGATGCATAGCGCATTCACTTACCACCTAGGGGCCTAAAACCTTCCTAATACTCACATAAAATACTAACATTGATGCCAGGCAACTCACACAACCTTTACCTCCCCATGTATTGGCAGTGTACTGTTTGCATCAGACAGAATCAGCCTTGAACTAAAACTATGTAAACTGCTGCATTTACAAGGTAAGTCCTAGTGTATTGTTTAATAATACAACTGTGTGGCATATGCTTGTATGTCATTACTTGGTCCAGTAAGCTAGTAAAAGGTGGGAGATATGTACAGAATTTACCTTAACATGTGACAGCAGAGACTTATTTGACTTATGTGTCCATTACTAAGTAGTAGGCCTCAGGCATCAATGATTCATGCAGTCATACTTCTCAAAAGTACTGATGATGACTGCATGCCCTCAGTTTAGCACCATATGTTTGTACTGGAAAATGAATAATAGAGAAGTTGGAAAGTAATGTTAAACACATTGTGGTTTCTGACTTCACAACCCTCAAAAGATCAATCACTATAAAGGTGGGAAATTTCCAAGGCTTATATACGTCAGCGGTACAATTACCAGTTTAACACCACAAATGCAGATATACTAAGCACTAAGTTAGTTATGTACCCTGAGCGTCAGCCACACAAATCATCATTAATACCAGAGCTTTGGCCGGCTAACATCTACCTGAAATCAGCTGGATGTATAAGTAAATTTAAGTACACTTTTATCTGCTCTTTTGCATATAGTACTGTATTTAATTTATTTATTTGTGTTTTTCACTGAATATTAACTCAACTGAAGTTGTGGCTGTCTCTCTACAGAGTACTTTTTAGAATTTCTGTGTAGCCATTGATAGCAGTGGGGGTAGTTTCAGCTCATCACTGACATCCTGTGGTACATTTTGAGTTATCTCTGATTAATATCAGAGCTTTGGCTGGTTAACATCTACCTAAAATCAGCTGGATATATAAGTGAATTTAAGTACACTTTTATCTCCTCTATTGCATATAGTACTGTATTTAATTTATTTATTTGTGTTTTTCGCTGAATATTAACTCAACTGAAGTTGTGGCTGTCTCTCTACAGAGTACTTTTTAGAATTTCTCTGTAGCCATTGATAGCAGTGGGGGGTAGTTTCAGCTCATCACTGACATCCTGTCTTGCCTTATATAAGTGGTACATTTTGAGTTATCTCTGCTTAATATCAGAACTTTGGCCGGCTAACATCTACCTGTAATCAGCTGGACGTATAAGTGAATTTAAGTACACTTGTATCTGCTCTTTTGCATATAGTACTGTATTTAATTTATTTATTTGTGTTTTTCACTGAATATTAACTCAACTGAAGTTGTGGCTGTCTCTCTACAGAGTACTTTTTAGAATTTCTGTGTAGCCATTGATAGCAGTGGGGGTAGTTTCAGCTCATCACTGACATCCTGTGGTACATTTTGAGTTATCTCTGCTTAATATCAGAGCTTTGGCCGGTTAACATCTACCTGAAATCAGCTGGATATATAAGTGAATTTAAGTACACTTTTATCTGCTTTTTGCATATAGTACTGTATTTAATTTATTTATTTGTGTTTTTCGCTGAATATTAACTCAACTGAAGTTGTGGCTGTCTCTCTACAGAGTACTTTTTAGAATTTCTCTGTAGCCATTGATAGCAGTGGGGGTAGTTTCAGCTCATCACTGACATCCTGTCTTGCCTTATATAAGTGGTACATTTTGAGTGATCTCTGCTTAATATCAGAGCTTTGGCCGGCTAACATCTACCTGGAATCAGCTGGATGTATAAGTGAATTTAAGTACACTTGTATCTGCTCTTTTGCATATAGTACTGTATTTAATTTATTTATTTGTGGTTTTCACTGAATATTAACTCAACTGAAGTTGTGGCTGTCTCTCTACAGTTAGTTCCCCACCCCCACTCCTTGTTCTTGTTTAGGTATTAATGTTGGTGGCTTTGAAAATGCCCGCTCCTCTTGTAGATTTGTATTTGGATACTCCTTCTGGGCCCATCTCATTTGCCCACAGTGCAGTGAGATCATATTCTGATTTCAGGCACTCCTACTGTGTACAAAGAGAGCATTTGGGAATGACAACCCCTGTAGCCTCTTAATCCTGCTCTGTTCCTTCCCTCAAAAAAAAAAAAAAAAAAAATATATATATATGTATATATATATATATATATATATATATATATATATATATATATATATATCTTATTCATCTGCTCTTACTGTAACTGTCTTAGTTGCTCTTCTGTGTTCTGTTAGCTGTTCAGTCGCTCTTACTCAGCACCATAGCCGGCCTTAGGCATAGGCCAACTAGGCGGCTGCCTAGGGCGCCGCTCTGTTAGGGGCGCTTTTCCAGTATTTATTTGGTGTAGGTAGACCAGGATGGGGCACCGGGTGGTGTGGTGGGGGCGCCATGGAGCCCTTTTGCCTAGGGCACCAGTTGACCTAAGGCCGCTCCTGCTCAGCACTTATTACTGCTTGTTAGTAGCCTTCTAATTTACTGCCTTCTGCACTTGTTTTTTAGTCATTTGTTAATTTAATTGCATTTATTTGAACTGTATTTGCCGTAGTGTTGCTACACGCTTGGGTGTGCTGGCCTGCACTACAATTTGAATTGTATTTACTGCTGTTTTAGCTGCTTTTCTGTAACAAAAAAAAATCTAAGCTTGTTTCCTGCCTTTCCTGTAACTAGTCAAGTCCAGATACAGACTTGCTGTATCCAGGACTGTTGGTAAGCTTCTGAGCCCCCCAAGCCTTTCTGTGTTGGAGGGAAGCCTTCTAGCTTATCAGTGGGAGTGGTAAGCACTAGGTAGCCTATCTACCATGGGAAGAGTGGGTTTTGGCCCTGAAATTGTAGTTCATTGGCTGGTTGGGCAGTTTTTCCATCTCTTTCTACTTTCTGGTTAAAAGCCCATTTTGAGTTTGGTCCCCGCCTTTCTTATAACTTGTGTAATCCAGGTACAGATTTGCTGTATCCAAGACTGTTGGTAAGCTTCTGAGCCCCCCAAGCCCTTCTGTGTTGGAGAGAAACCTTCTAGCTTATCAGTGGGAGTGGTAAGCACTTGGTAACCTATCTACCACAGGAGGAGTGGTTTCTGGCCCAGAAATTATAGTTTATTGGTCATTTGGGAAGCTTTACCATCTCTTTCAACCTTCTGATTTAAAAGCCTATGTTTGCGCTTGTTTCCTGCCTTTCCTGTTACTAGTCTAGTCCAGGTACAGATTTGGTGTATCCAAGACTCTTTGTAAGCTTCTGAGCCGCCCCAAGCCTTTCCATGTTGGAGGGAAGCCTTCTAGCTTATCAGTGGGAGTGGTAAGTATCAGGTAGCCTATCTACCACAAGGGAGTGGTCCCTGGCCCAGAAATTGTAGCTATTGGCTGTTTGAGCATTTTTTTCCGTCTCTTTCAACTTTCTTGTTTGAAAGCTGCATTTGTGCCTGTTTCCTGCCTTTTCTATAACTAGCCTAGTCCGGTTACAGAGTTGCTGTATTCAAGATTGTTAGTATGCTTCTGAGCCCCCAAGCCTTTCTGTGTTGGAGGAAAGCCTTCTAGCTTATCAGTGGGAGTGGTAAGCACTAGGTAGCCTGTCTACCACAAGAGGAGAGGTTCTTGGCCCAAAAATTGTAGTTTATTGACCATTTGGACAGTTTGTCCATCTCTTTCAACTTTCTGGTTTAAAAGACCACATCTGCGCTTGTTTCCCATTTTTCCTGTAACTAACCTACTAGGTAGCACTAGAAAGCCTTAAACTGATACAAGCCTTCTAGCTTAGGAGAGAGACTTTGGAATGATTATCAGTTTTCTGTACTTTCTTGCCGTACTTAACTGTTTTCCACCTAAACGCAGATTTTCCAGCATTTATTGTGATTTAAAAGCTTGTTTTTTTTCACATATTGTACTTATTTGACTGCCTGCACTTTTAAAAAGTTGTTTTTGTATAAATAATTTAACTGTTGTAGGCTATACACTAAAGTGCGATAGCCTTTTCTGATCGTTTGTAGTCATTTAAAGCTGTTTTAAGTGTATTTTTTATTGTTTTTGCAAAAAAACAAAAAAAAAATCCTTGTTTCCCACCTTTCTAAGCTAGCATAGTCCAGTTTTCAGGCTAGTGCTGAATTCAGGGCTGTGATACTAGTTTCTTTTTTTTCAATAATATTTCTTTATTGTTTTCCTTTTTTCCATTACCTAACATTTCACAAGAGAACACACAGGTGATGATCAAACAGTAATAACAGCAATATTCTTAAAACATATTTACACTATTTACATGAATGCTTCCATATTTCCCTCTTATTGGAGGAAATAAAGGATGTTTTCTCCAGGGTTATCATCTTATGTTAGTATAGTCTTATATAATGTTATGTTTTTTTATTATGTATAATGTAAAAGTATTTCAAGATCAATGCTTTATGCCAGTATAATATTGAAAATTTGTTCCCAGAGTTTCAGATTATAGGAATTTTTGTTTTGTTTGTTTATGTATTTATGGGCCAATATATGTTTTATCGCTAATATCCTAAAACTTTCCCATGAGGTTTTAGATGGGGTCAGCCAGTTAGTAGCTATGTAAAGTTTCATTAGTATAAAAATATTAATGAGGATGCTCACTTGGGTATTAGATAGGTTATTTGGGGAAATATGTAATATCATAAATTCCCAAGTAAGTGTTGATGATTGATATTCCATCTTTTGTAGTTGTAGTTTCAGGGAGTCCCAAAGTTTAAATATACATTTACAGCTCCAGAACATAGGCAAAAGGTCAGCAGTTTCATCTTTACAATGTGAGCACTTTGGAGAATTATTAGGATTAAATTTATGCAAGCTAAGGCGTGTGTAGTAGGCATTATTATATATCATGAGTTGGGTAAATGTTAACTTTTGAAGGGATATGGATTTTACCGTTAGGTTAATTGCGTGTATTATTTTATTTTCCTCAACTGATGGTATTTTTTCTTTCCAATAATTAGACAAGAGTATATGTTCTTGATATTTCAGGTCTTTTATCAATTTGTAGGAGCATGTTATAAATTTTCTATTTTGAAGAAGGGCTTGCCATAATGAGATACATTTCCTTAAGTCATCTTCATTAATGTTTACGTTTTGTAGGTAACTTGTACACAATTCCTTAATCTGTCTCAAGATCAGTAGATATGATTTGGGAAGGCCCAGTTGATGTCTTAATTCATGAGTGGTACAGTTTAAATATGGATATATGTCTTGTATTGTTAAGCTGATTATAAGTGGGAATCTTTTCAGATCTAGTAGCTGGTTATTAATTTTCAAGTTAGGATTTTTGTGTATGGGTTGTAGGATCATCATGTGTTGGATTTACTGATCTAAAAAGATTTTGCATTAATGTTATATAATTTTTAATGGGTTCCATTAGATTATATGTTTTAGTATTATTGCTGTTTAAAAAGGGTAATGATTTTGGATTTATATTCAGGCTTTCAATATGCTTAAAGCATAATCTTAACTAGTGTGGGGACCAATTATTGCTTTGTGTATCGTAGTTTGCAATTCTTAAAGTTCTATTTGCATTTATGATTAAGTAGTAATTTTCAAAATTAGGTAGATCTAAGCCACCTTTGGTTTTCGGGGTCATCAGTTTATCATATGATATTCTACTTTTTTTGGTTCCCATATAAATTTTGCGGATTCGATGTGAATTTGTTTAAAACATTTCTTGGGTATTAATAACTGTGAAGACCTAAAAATGTATAATAATCTGGGCAAGATATTCATTTTAATAATCGAGACTTTTGCTAATGGTGGTAGTTTCAGATTTTTCCACCTCTTTAGATCACATAAAATGTGTTCCCAATTTTGTTTAATATTATTAAGATAAAAATTTTTATCTGTAGAGAATGTAATTCCTAAGTATTTAATCTTTTCCTCGGAATTTAATTGACCTATCAATGGTAAAAGTGAGAAAGGTTTCAGAGTTTTTAAAGGAAAAATGTTTTTTTTAAGGTTTATTTTATAGTTTGATATTAATGCAAAGTCTTCTATGGCAGATAGTATTTTTTTGGTATCTGTGGCTGGTGTTGTACAATATATGTTAAGGTCATCGGCAAAAGCTGACAATGAGATTTTTGTGCTATAAATTACTGGGGCATTATGATATACATTTTGTTTGATGTTTAAGAATAGGGGTTCCAGGTATAGGCTAAATAATAAGGGAGATAGAAGACATCCTTGACACGTACCATTTCTGATTTGGATTCTGTTAGACCACCTTCTATTTATATATATAATGTTGTATAAGGGTTATTGTATAGTGTTTGTAAAGTTAAGATAAATTCTTGGGGAATATTAAAGTAGGGTAAGATCTGAAATAAAAATTTTATATTGACTCTGTCAAAGGCCTAATGTGCATCTATAATGAGTGCATACATTTTAGATTGTTTTGGTTAGCATATGAAATTAACGTGTGTAGTGTTAATGTATTATCACTGGATTGCCTAGATGTTAAAAAGCCAGATTGTTCATTTGATATAATTATGTTTGACGTCAGAATTTTAGCATCAATATTAAGAAGTGATATGGGTCTATAGTTGTCTGGGTTCTGAGGATCTTCCTTTACTTTGGGAATGAAAATTGTTTTGGATGCGTTAAAATGGATATCATTAATTTTGTTATTTATTATATAATTTAATACGAGCGATTGAATTTGTGCAATGATACGACAGAATGTTTTGTAAAACTCTGCGGTAAGGCCATCTGGGCCAGGAGATTTGTGTGATTTTACTGTTTTGATTGTTGTTATTATTTCTTCAATGGATATTGGTTTTATTAAATCTTTCTGTAGTTTCTCATCAATTTTCGGGAAATTGAGTTTTTGTAGGAAGTCCCTATTATTATCATTTGTGAGTAAGTTTTTTTTGTTCTCCATAGATTTGTGAGTATATCATTTCAAAAATATTAATAACATCTTTGGTTTTCGTATAAGTTTTATTCTTATAGGATATTTCAGGAATTTGAGAGGGTGTTTTAGACTGCTTGATAATTCTTGCTAGTGCTCGTGATGGTGTTTGTATCTAGTTAGCATATTTTGCAAGTATCTTAGTTTCATAAAATTATAGTTTATTATTTTGAATCAAGAAAAGGTCTTTTTGACATTTCAATAGTTCTGTTTCAGTTTGTGTGTTATGGTTTTTCATTAAATCCTGTTCTAAAGATTTGATTTTAGTCTCCAGTAGCTGTTCCTCTCTAAGTTGAGTTATTTTGTAATAAGAAGCTTTTTGGAGAAAGATACCTCTTATCTGAGCTTTTGTTGACGCCCATTCAATATCAGGGGGGGGGGTGTTGCTGTTTTGCTAACTTGGCTAGTGGGTTTTTAAGTATGTCCTGGATTTTCTGAACTATTTCCTTTTTATTTAAAAGATTGGGGTTTAAGGACCAGTTATAACCCCGGTATGGTGTATTGCTTCTAGTAGAGTTAATAATATTTAATGTGATTTTAGAGTGGTCAGACAAGTATCGGGCATGAATAACTACTGTGGGGTCAAGATTGATTAGTTCTTCTGAGATTAGAAAAAAGTCAATTCTTGACAACATTTTATGACAGTTGGAGTAAAACGTAAAGTTATTTGAGGTATTCGAGTTATTTCCATATTTAAAGGGATCATATCATTTAAAATCATATTTAAGTTCGCTTAATGCTAACATTGCTTGATTATTGCATGATCTCAGTGGGCTTAATTTATCCTGTTTAGGGTTTTGGTATGCATTCCAGTCCCCACCTATGATTATGTAATGGTTGTTATTGATTTAAGATAGGTTACAATGTGGCAAAGAAGGAATGCTGATTATTACATGGTGCATATATATTGAGAAGTATAATGGGTTTATCATAAATGGTAGTTGAAAGAATCACATAGCACCATCTACCTTCATTATCTGTTTTGGTTTCTATGATTTTATCTTGGTATTGATCTTTAATGATTATCGCTACTCCAGCACTATTAGTTTTGCCTTCAGAGGTTATTATTTCTCTTATGCATTTTTTCTTTTTTATTTCTGACCATTGCTCGTTAGTTAAATGAGTTTCTTGAAGTAGAATGAAGCTTGCCTTAGCCTGCAAAAATAGATGAAGAAACAGTTTCCTTTTCCCCATGCTCTGGAGACCTTTAATATTCCATGAGTCTATTTCCCACATTTATAAAGCTTTTATTTTGTGTAAGTAGTCTTGAAGTTTGTGTAGATATATTGGTTTGTGTTGATTTCTTATCAAAAGTATGTTATGAAAGCATTCTTTTATTCCCGTCCCTTCCCTGTGCCTACCCACTAATCTCCTGGACCAGGAATTTAACAGGACCTGGCAATAATTCGGTTTTGCATTATTTTGTATTAATAGTAAGTATATACCTTGTATGTTAGCATATAAAAGGTAAAGGAAACTTATAGGCCCTGTATGACCTAAAATTATTTGTAAAAAGCCTATCCCACTCATTCCCTAACAAACACTGATTTTATAACCCACGTCTCTTCTTGTTAGATTTATTTATGGGTTGTCAAAGTTTGATTAATCATTTGCACCAGTCCTGGTTATAACTAAAAGCAGGGAACATCCATTTAAGCAACTTATGACTAAAAATATTTGAGAGATTGTCAACTATAGATTATTGTCTCAAGTTTAGTTTAATAACTATATTCATGGAGTATATTCCTTCCTTGTCTAAACTTAGTTGTGTGTGATTCTTCCTTCTCTAGGCCAGATACTTATATTTCCGATTATACCTTATCTTGCTTTGGGGGGAGTAATCAAATTTTTCACTTAAGGTGAATCAAGACTTCTTGAACCCCCCAGTTTAATTACCTTAGCTCTGTAATATTTAGGTCTTGAATGGCACTGTGTTAAAGAGGTCAAGAGGCGACTTCTCTCTACCATATAATTGATATTCATCAGATAATGTATTTTATATATTCTTACTGAGTCCTGGAGAAAACAATATAGTTATATAGCAGTTCAGGCTCGTGTATATATATAAACATAAACATAAATAATTCAACATTCAGTTAGAGATCAAATCCAAAAAGGTTTGAGTAACTAGTAGTTAGTAGCCCATGATTTGTTAAAGTAAAGTAGATTAAAATCTTTCCTATAAGACTTTGATGGATCATAATATAGGATTTAATAAAGGTGTGACATATAGATGTTTCTTCTAGCTTCAGGCCCCTGAAACTTTAAGGTTATGTGTATGTGTAATATATTTTTGGGGTCATAAACCATCTAAAATGGTATTTTTCAGTAATATTTTGGGATTATGCCAGGTGGGTTAATAACAAGAAAGAAAGTAAAAGTTCTAGTACCCTTAGTAAATCACCCATTATACTTAATCGTAAAGGACCTTGTTCCATTCCAATCTCTGTAATAGGATTAATATATGTATTTTCTTTATCACACAAGTTATCCCAACACATTCTATATTAAGTTCCGATCCAGCAGGCATTGAGAACCAAGTGAATTTAAGAGACCTGAAGCTAGGTACAAATTTTCACAATAACACTTGCTCGAGGTTGTAACTTGTAAAGTATTCAGCACAAAGCTATGCTCATATCTAGGTGTAGACTCCATAATTTGTTTATGTATTTATATTTGCCAGGGTCCGTAATAAGGTATACCAGTTAGTATTTTCAAAGCTGAATCTTCAGAAATTATTCATGCGCTTTTGTGGGTATGAGCTTATGACTATTTTTATATTTTTCTTTCCGAATTAAATTATCTGATTCACTACCTTTGAAATACCACTTGGCCACACATATCCAAGTCCTGACATACTAGTAGTCAATTGCTGATTTTATATGAGTTAAAGCACTCAGCACCAGTGTGAGTGAGACTGTTAGTATATGACTTGTTTAGTTTTCGGTTAGAAAATAAATTTACTTTCATATAAGGGACAATGCTTAATGTAGGCTCTCTTATAAAGTCTGTATAAAATTTCAAAAGATGCATAGTAATCTGTGATGGATTTAACATAAATAAAATTAAATAAATTTGAATCTTGTGTTCATGAAGTCAAGGTTATGCTACCTTGTGTAAATGTATTTTGTTGCATTGAGATATATTGCTTTCCAATCTGTCAGCAGAGTAAAATGTTTTAACATCTCAAATCAACATGATAAGCTGCACAACATTATTTATACATGGATATGTGTAAAATTGGTAATAAATAGCTATGGGGCGATGGGAGTGTCATTTAACAGTAATATCAATATGTTTAGTGTTTATTGTGCAATAGTTACTTTTTTTTTTTTTTTCGATTGTAGAGCCTTTAATCTTCCCTCCGAGCTTCCAGACAGCTAAGCCGATTGCTTAGCTTCTCGAAGGGGGACTCAGATTGCAGATGGACTTCCGGAAGCACCACCTCTTGAAGACAACCTCTAGAGCTGCAAAACAGCTTTTGGATCCTCTCGTAGGAAAGCCAGCATGATGCGCAGGTTGTGAACTTCCTGTTGAGGCTCTCGTGCATTGTAGAACGGGAAAAAAGGTCGCGCCAGACCTAAAATATGGCCTAGGGCAAGGCAAACACCAGATAAAGGAAAAATAAGTCCTCAGCTGTTGCTGGGAGATGTATCTGACCTAGAAGGTTCAGCAAACTGCAACGGAATGTGAAGCTAGTCATCTATGGCAGGAATAGATTTGAAAACAGACATAAAGGTAAATTTTGCTTCTCTCCTGTTAGTAACTGAATATTTGACCCCATCGACCAAAAATATTAGAGAATTTTGATACTTCATTTGGAATTTTAGTTTTTTATCAATCAAAAATCTGCAATAAGGTGATAGAAGCTGTCTGGCTTGCCTAATTTGTAGAGGCAAGTCTTGGGCTAGAGATATTCTGTTGTTGTTCCATATTAGAAATCCTCCATTTTTCTTTGCAGATAATAGTATTTTATTAACATCTTGAAAGTTAGGAAGTTTGGTATAGACAGGTCTTGGAATACTTGAAGCTTGAGATTCTCTCAAAGCTCTGTGTGCTCTTTCAATTGTTATTTGATGTGCAGTTTTTGGGTCTTTGAGTAATGTTGCAAGTATTTGAATGATAGATGGGATCAGATCATTATGTTGTATATTTTCCGGCATGTCTCTGATGATTATGTTATTTCTTCTAGATCTTGCCTCAAGATCAATAATTTTAGCTTGCATATTTCGAATGTTTGCTTCATACGAGTCAGATTTTTTGGCTAACAGGGCTATTTTGTCCTCATTCTCTGTGATTTTGGCTTCAGATTTGTCCATTCTTTCCAAGATTTGATTGAAGGAAGTTCCAAAGGATTGCACTTGAGTAGATAGTTATTTTATTGCTTCTTGGATAGGTAGTAAGGCTGCTTTTATAGCATCCAAGTTTGCCAGTTGATATGTTTTATTTTTATTCCCTGATTTTGCAGTGTCTTGTTGCTTTGTTATTTTCTGTCTTTTAGAGTTCAAATCTTTCTCAGGTGATAACAGTTCTGAGAGTTTAGTTTTTGTTGTACTGTCCATATTTTTATATTATTTTGACATTTTGTAAAAGTAGAAATAGAAACTTCTTGGATTATAGTGAAATGTAAATGTGTAGAGTGTCCTGAGCACACAGCTTCTTTCCTTAAGTCTTTCTTCAGTCCCAGGTAATCTGTTTTAATCTTGATAGATTTGTTAGTTCTTCAGGTTCATTTACCCCTTCTGGATTTCTGGATATTAATTAGAGTTGTTAATTCAGAAAAATTGTTATGGGATAGGTCCTGGTATTTCCTCTGGATTGAGTTTATTCCATGTGTATTGAAGAGCTGTAGGTTAGCAGTGTTTACAGAACGGCGGCCATCTTTCATGATACTAGTTTCTGAGTTGCCCATACCTTACTTGGATAGAAGGACGTTTCTCTGTTTACCTGTGAGAGAGGGGAGCTTTGAGCAACCTATCTGTCCCTGCAGGAGTGGTTCCAACCCAGAAGTTAGTAGTTTATTGGCCATTTTGGGCTAATTTCTATCTCTTTCATTTCCCTACTAAAAAAAACGCATTTGCACGGTTTTGCACACCGGGCAGTGCCGGTTAGCTACTGTTAAATTATTCCCGGCTCCACTAAGTCTCCTCTTCAGTTTTTCCCTTGAAACTAGTCTAACTCTCAACCTAAGCCCTCAAAAAGCATCTTACAGCCCAGCACTTGCTCAGACCTAATAGCAAGCACTAATATACCCTGACACCGATTGCCCAGCAGGACAAGGCTCTTTATTCACCCCTCACCAACCAAGCGACTAAGCAGCTCACCCTACTATTCAGGCATGACCAAAGGGCAACTTCAGGTGCACTCTCCGGTCCAGCTCATTCAACTGCCTCATGTACACAGACAACCCTCTCCTCCTTCCACAAAACACTAACATATGCAAGAGATGCAATTATACAGCCAAACTGGAAACTAAGCTGTCTCCACCCAAGACTGGAACAGACAGTCAAGAGGAGGAGGTTAACACTTGCACCACAACTCCAGCCGCACACAGACCTACTAAAACAGCACTGGCAAAAAATACACCTAAATACACAAAATCATACTTGGAGGCTCTAAATAAAAACCTGCAAAAGCATCAGAGACCTCCAAAGCAGACACCCAAACAACCTGCACTTCCTGTCACAAACCAGATAACACATAAAACACAAAATCAGTGTGCCACACAATCACAGCCCTTAAGGCAAAATAACATACTTAACACACTAGTAATAGGTGACTCTATAGTCAGGCACACTGATGTCCCACTCACTAGGCTGGACAAGCAGATGGTTACTGTTAGCTGCCTATCAGGAGCCAGAATCCACCACATAACACAAGCACTCAGGTTAATCCAGAACAAGTACAAATATGACTCTGTCATTGTTCATGTTGGTGTGAATAACCTGAGATGTACCTTCCTGGACTACATGAAAAGAGATATGGAAGAGCACTCTGATCATGTAGCCAAGGCTAGTATGACCCTGACCCTGAGTAACATCCTGCCCTCACCAAGAATGATATCTCAGTATAAAGAAAAAAATATCAATTTCAACAATTGGCTAAGCTTCTGGTGTCATTCAAAGGGGATCCAGTGTCTGTAAGCCTGGGACGACATGCTCGACAAACCATGTTGCTTCGCAAGAGACGGCTTGCACCTGTCGCCCCTAGGCTTTTGAATACTGCCCATGGCTCTTGCTGCCCCCATAGTGCCTTTTTTAGGCAAGGCTCAAAAGTCAAACCCACCTCTGTAAACAGCACAGTTAACAAAAAAACTGAGGCTTATGCTACTCAACGCCAGTTGTTTAAATCTCAAAATGCACACGCTCAAAGAACTCCTCAGTATGGACAATGTCGACATCTGTGCAGTAACTAAAACCTGGTTCAAGGCTCCAGAGAGCACCCCAGCACTACCGGGCTACAACTCATACCACACGTTTCAGCCACAGAACACAGACCGAAACACAAAAGGAGGGGGTGTATCCATATTCATCAAGGAAACCTACACCTCCAGGTTAGTGGCGCAGCATGATACCTCTGAGATCATCCATGTGCAACTAACATCTGGCAAATCTGCAATGGAAATTGTGGCCTGCTACAGATCACCCTCCATGACCCAGGACCACCACTCTACCTTTCTGGAGACACTGAAAAACATGAAGGTCCATTCCAAACACCATGATATTGGGCGATTTAAATTACCCTACCATTCACTGGGAAAACTACTTGAGTACAAATTCCCAGGCCCAGCGCTTCCTGGAATTCATCAACTCAAATGCCCTGGATCAGCTGGTAAACTCCCCTACCAGAGGTGAAAACATGTTGGACCTGGTTATCACCAACATGGGTGACAGGTGTTCCACACTGGAGGTCAACCCGTCACTGGTTAGATCAGACCATAAGCTAATCACCCTGGATGTCCACACCCCACCACCACCCCCAACTAAGGAAACCACAGTAAAAAACTTTTCTAAAGCAAACTTCACCTTACTTAAGACAGAGGTGGTAAGTTTCACAGCCCCCATGCTAAAGGATAACGCTGCCCAAAATGCAGAAACCTTTACAAATGCACTCTATGAGCACCTACAAGGATGCATGGATCCTGCCATCTCTAGCAAAACCAAGACTCACTCCTCTAAGAGAAGGAAACCATTTTGGTGGACCCCTGCAATAAACAGGCTATACAATAGAAGGAAGAAACTATTTCAGAAAAAAGCAAATCTCAAGAAGGAAAGGCATCCCTGATCAACATTAGTAAGAAACTGAGGTCCCTCTTGAAATCATCCAAGGCTAACTTCAAAAGAAAAATAGCCAAGGATTCAAAAGATAACCACAAAGCCTTCTTTAGCTATGTTAAGAATCTAAGTGGCAACTCACAGATATGCACTGAACTAGTGCAAAATAGCACAAAATATACTGAACTTACTGATATTGCCAGCATCCTGGCAGATAGATTCAGTGCAAACTTCACTCCCCTCTCACCTTCAAAAGGGCCCACAACAATACCGGAAAAGTGTAGTGTCCCAAAAATCACAGGTGCACAGGTGAAAACAGCCCTTTCAAAAGCCAAAAACACAGCATCAATGGGACCAGATGGTGTCCCAGGCTGCGTCTTGCATGAACTACAGAACAAACTAACCCCCCACCTAAACATGCTGTTCAACCTCAGCCTCTCCACAGGCTACATGCTCATATAATGGCGCACAGCAATGGTTATTCCTCTCCACAAAGGAGGGGCCACAACTGACCCTGGTTACTATCGCCCCATAAGCCTAACTAGCCTGGTCTGCAAGGCTATGGAGCGCATCATCATGGAACTCATTAACAAAGACATTGGGAACCTCCAAACACTAGATCCGACCCAGTTTGGCTTTTTTAAGGGCAGATCATGCCTACTAAACCTGGTTGACTTCTTCGAGACAGTCACCAAGGCCATAGACAAGGGAAAGGTGGTTCACACAGACTACCTTGACCTTGCCAAGGCTTTCAACACCATTTCCCACTCGGGTATTACAGAAAAACTCACCAACCTAAACATAAACCCCTACATCACGAGATGGGTTGCCAACTGGCTTGCAGACAGCACTCACATGGTAAGAATAGTGGGCTCCAGGTCCGACTCTAAACCAGTCACAACTGGTGTTCCGCAAGGCTCGGTCCTGGGACCGCTACTGTTCGGCATATACTTCTCAGAAGTACAGGCAAACACAGGAGGACTATGGCTAACCAAGTTCGCCGATGACTGCAAACTGGGAGCCATAATTGACTCTCCGGATGACACGGACATCCTCCAAAAGGGCCTTACTGAGAAGGACACCTGGTGTCAAAGTCATGGCCTCAAGCTAAATGCCAAAAAAGGCATAGTCATCCCGTATGGGAAAAACAAAACACCCACGAATAACCACATAGGTGGCAGCCCTCTTAATACAGAAGAGGTAATAAGAGATCTGGGAACCCAGGTAGATAGTAATCTCTCCTTTGACAATCATATTGCCAAAGTAGTTAGGAAATCCTTCTATGTGGCCCATCTAATTACTAAAAGGTTCACATCTAGAAATAAAGAGGTTATAGTTCCCCTCTACTTGGCACTCATTAGACCCATCATAGATTACAATGCCCCATTTGGGATGTACCTCACAAGACACTTCCAACAGCTGGAAAGACCACACAAGTACCTCACCAAGAGGATTACTGGTCTCAAACATATGTCCTATGCAGCCCGACTGAAAAAACTCCGGCTGTACTCAGTGGCATATCGCTTACTCAGAGGTGATCTCTGCCTGATTTACAAAGCCATGTCCAACTCAGAATTGATGGACATGCTCCACCTAAAGAAATCCAAGTCACTGCAAGCCACATGCTCTAATGAGCTAAACCTCACCACAACATGCTGGAGGGATAGATTCCTGTCACAGAGACTCCCCATGCTTTGGAACAAAATTCCAAATTACATCAGGCAGAGCCCCTCACTAACATTCTTCAAGAGAAACCTTGACGAGTGGATGGGTAACAGAAAATACACCCCTGGGATCACTTCATTGGCTCTGCTTGACAGAGGATCAGTTAATTAATCAATGGGGTGGCGAAAGCAGACACACTCTGGCTAGGCTTGTAAATGCCCTTGGGCAGATAGCCTAGTACCTATCTATGAACCCATGAACCTATAAAGCTTTTGTATCCCTGAATCCAAAAGATAGAAAACAGGGATATGGCACAGTTATCATCAATTGTACATAGTGTTTTGTGTGTTTGGGGGGGGGGCAGGAAGCTTAGGTTGACACCAAAGGTTGGTGAGTGTGTGTGAGTAAGAAAGAGAAGAATGCAGACATGTGGATAAACCAACAAATGGCCAGTGAGACAAAACAAGTAACTGTTGTGTGTGTCTGTAGGGGTCCTCCAGGTGAAATTGGTATGTGAGTGTCTGAGTGAACACAGCCAGGCTGTGTGCTGGTTCTACATCTTGGTATGTCAGACAGGTGTGAGCTGTGTATGGCAGAGGGGGCAGTTCATTGTTGTCATCCCTGACCATGAGAACTGGCTCTGACAGGAGTTGCACTGGCACCTCCACACCCAAGGTTAGATGCAGTGCTGCTACCTGAACATGACTGATGTATGTTGGACAAGTCCCCTTACCGGGATGCCCAGGACCACTACTCCATGGCCTGCCATGTCTGGGTGTGGACAGCACACTCACTGATGGAGCAGTGGAAGTACTGCCACTATGAAAGCATGATTGGGCATGGCCATGATGGCTGACAGCAGATGATGTGGCTGACCTACGCCCATGAGGATGCCCCCCCTCCCAGCAGACATTCTATTGCAGACACTACTTGTTCCATGACAGACACCCCTCTGTCCATCCCAGACACTCCTCATTCCAACATGTCATTCATCCAATCCAGTGAATCGCCAACACATTGGAGGCAGTCATGCGTGTCAGACTGCCACATCCACAACCCTAAGCATTTGTCTGGAGCACCTATAGGATGAGCCTCTTCCTCCATGACAGCCCTAAACATACCTTGAGTGATATGAGAAGAGACACCTGCAACAGGGGGTGGAGAAGGGACAGCAGGCCCCCTCCCAGCACCCGTATCAATCTTCCTGCATAGCACCTTGCCCACACTTTCGCTATGGAAAGACTCACCAGGCACTGAAGCCATAATAGCCACACTTCCCTGATCAATGTCCTCACCTTCCACCTGTCCAATATCTGTGGGCTCCCTGGACTGGGTAGATGAAGGCCTACTGGCTGTGTCCAGTGGAAATGCAGGGATGGCTGTATGTCAACCTCAGTGTCAGATTCAGCCTCTGAACCTATTGACTGTGCCTAACATTGGCCACCATAATCATCAGAGTCTGCTGATACACTGATATCAGGTGATACAGGGCCCACACTCCCACTGTCATGATCACCTGGGATAAAAAGCAAGAAACACAGGAATAAATTAATACTTGCACTACTATAGTGTAATGTATGCTAACAAATAGTGCTGCCATTATTACAGACAGTACAGCAATACACACATCACACACTACAATAGTTATTTCAATTGCTCATCAGTGCTGACATAAAAATGTTTGCCTTACTATCTGCAGATGAGATACTCCTCTGTAGTTCAGATGGTCCTGGAAGAAGTTAAGCAAGAGGTACGGGCAACATAATCACAATTAACATTAACATAGGAGGTAATATATCTACCACTTTATATGTTCATTAACTATAATTTCAACAAGAACATGGCTGACAATTGTAACCTAAGCTTATAACTGTAGAAATCTTCAACCCACCCCCCAAAAAAAAAGACGTAACAGAATTAAATTAGTGATTTCAATTGTTTTAGTATACAATAGTATTCGACTGTTCAGATAGCAAAGCCTACCTGGAAGCTCCTCCTGGGACGTGCTTGCTGTCTCAGAAACTGTTGCTGTGACATCCAGGACATGGTCTACTGCACTCTCCTATGAGCTGTCTGGATGTCTGATACTGGCCAGGAACTCCTCATTGGGGTAAGTGATGGTTTCCTATCAGGCTCTCCCTGGTAAGCATCTAGTCCCAGCCCATGGCAGCTGCTCTCCTCCGTGCAGATGTGATCATGTCAGTGACCCTTTGGTACACCTGCTTGTATGTTCTGCTATGGCCCAGTTGATGGTGGGATAATTAAAATCCCAAATGACCAGAGTATTTGGCAATATTTGGAATGACTTCAGTTTGGTCAAGTAGTCCTCATGTGCATCATGATCCATGTAGAGGGATCTATAACTAGCTATGACTTGAATGGGGGTCTTATCCACAGTAATCTGAATTTGGACTAATTCCATGGAGTTTCCCAGTCTAACTAGTCAGGAGGTGAATTTATCTCTAATATACATAGAAACACCACCTCCTTTGGTTCTCACATGTTCATTTTGCAGTCTGAAGGTGTGGAAGGCATTGTAGTTTTGCAAGGCCGGGGTACTCTCTGAGGACTTGAACTGGGTTTCTGTGACTGCACAGACATCTACATCATCTGTTAATAGGAGTGCTTCCAGGGTGTGCAGTTTTTGGTTTGGGATCCTAGCATTTAGCAGCATAACCCTTATTTTGTTATGATTGGCAATATTCACATAGGCAATTTTGTTTTTGAAACTTTGCCTAAAAAAGGCACTATGGGGGAGGCAAGAGCCTTTGCCAGAAACTAAAAGCCTAATGGTGCCAGTTGCAAACTCCCTCTGTCAAAGGAGCGAGGTTTGTTGACCATGTCATGCTGGGATGACAGAAACTGGATCCCCTTTAAATAACATCAAAAACTAAGCCAATTATTGAAATTGATCATTGTTTATACTATGGCATTATTCTAGATGAGGGTTATATGTTGCTCAAGGCTAGAGACATATCTGCCTGGGATACATACTCAGAGAGCTCAATCATGTCTCTCTTCATATAGTCCAGTGAGGTACATATCAGGTCGTTCACTCCAACATGAGCTATGACAAGAGTCATAATGGTACTTGCTGCCGAGAGACCTGAGTGCATAAGTGATCTGACGAATCCTGGCACCAGACAGGCAGTTGACCGCGACTTTCTCCTTATCTAACCTGGTGAGTAGGGCATTCATGTGTCTCACTATGGAGTCTCCAATGGCAAGAAAATTTGGTTTATGAGTGTTATGCCTTAAGGGCTTGGTAGGTGAGACACTGGTATTGCTGTGTGTCTTGGGTGATGTGGGAACTGTGTTAGTTGTGGCAGTCTTCTGTTTTGGAGATCTCTAGTGTTTCAGTAAGTCTTTTGAGAGAACCTCCGCATATGTTGAGTTATATGTTGGATGCGTACTATGTGCATGAGTAGTGGTACTATGTGCAAGAGTAGTGGTGGGTGAGTTGACAACCTCTTTGGAGTTACTGTTTTGAGTGCTAGAGAGCAGGGATTCAAGATTCTTGGTGTAAACACATCTCTTGCACTCTGTACTAGAGTGAGTCACTAGTAGAGGGTTGTCAGTGTACATGAGGCAGTTGCTACACTGCCTCAGGAGACTCAAGTCAACAAGGCTGGCAGGAGAAACAAGGGTGGTCCAACTGTCCATAATGCTAGGTTTGAAAAACTGTTATCACAAAGGAGATGCTTTCAGAACTGATCTAGGAGGTGCTCTCTAGATGGGTATTTCTGATGGGGTTTTTGGCTAGTGGTTTAATAGGTCACAGCTCACTAGCCATAGTTCTGAGACTGGAAATGTACTAAAGCTGAGGACTACACTAATGTGCTACAGCTGTATCTAAGGGAAAAATTGTTGTAATTATCTATCCAGTTATGGCACACAACTGCACGGCAGTGCATGGTGCTGTTCAACTTGCAAACAACTACTCAAACACAAGGCTTAAATACCAGAAGCTAAAAACTTAAAAAAAAAAATTTAAAAACTCAAAAGAACCAATAAAGATGCTTACAGAAAGCCTTACACCAATCACCCTTCACCAGACATGTAATCAGCACACTTCTGTCACAAGGATGCAGAAGGGCCCCTTCCAATCAAAGATAGCTTGGAAAATGTGCTCAGAATACAGCAGCCACTACAAACAGACCCAGATGCACCAAACCTATATCTGGACTATGTTACAGCTACTAGCTACACTAATTTAGTGGGAAATATTAAAACGTTTTAAATAGGAGAAAAACAGCAGTGAGACAAAAATAAATATTTTAAACAGCAGAAAAACAGCAAGGAAAAACCAAATAATGTTTTAAACAGCAAACAAATCAATTATTTAAAACTGTGCTTGGCAGGAAAACAGAACAGAGCAGATGCTTTGCAAATAGTGAAAAGTAGCAACTACAAAATAACTTTCCAGATAAAACTGAAAAGGTAGCCATTCAGTATTACCCACTAGAGAAACATAAAGCAGTCTAGAGATGTGAAATAGTAACAGGTAGGATGCAAACCAAGGAGAGTAACACCAGCAAAATATCCTTGCATGTCCCATAATTGTAACACAGCTTTGCTTCCCTCAAAAAAAAAAAGTCCATCCATGTTTGCACTACAACAGTAACTCATCTTTATCCCCCAAAACCAACAGTCCATCGTTATTTGTGCTATAACAGTAACTCACATTTGCTCCCCTCAAAAGAACAGCCCATCCTTGTTTGTGCCATAACAGTAACTCAGCTTTACTGTCCCCACCCAAAACAACAGGCAAATAACCGATTTTGCTAATAAACAATGTTTGAAATTCTAAAAGTGCTATCAAAGGACCTGTCCCTGATACATTTGTACATATTTATCACCCAGCATTCCATGTTCATGTATTGGCAAATATGTATACATTTGAAATGGCTTAACAAACATGCCAATGCCAGCAGTGCACTCCTAACTAATGCATACAGATAAAACTGTAAAAGCTGTTGCTTCAGATTTTTCTTAAATACATTCCAGCATATGCAGTATGCAGTTAACAAAATGGAAGCATACCTTCTGAAGTTCAGTACTCCTTTGTACAGATATATCCTGAAGAAAAGTTTTTTTGCAGTCTTCCAAACCTATACAACTCTCCTTACCATCAGTTTGTCTAGCTACATGGCTGCCTTTTTTATATAGTATAGATTCAGTGCTGTTAGCATGGTAAATATGGAAATAATGTGTGAACTTATTAAAATTACTGAATCCCAAAAATTTGGATCTGTGTAGGAGATGTAAACATAGTGCAGGCACTCCCTCAATGTTTGTTTTTAATGAATTGCAACTATGAATGATTGCTGTTTGGGAGAAGGAAAACACAACAGCAATGCAAGCTGCATTGCGTCCACTGGGTGATTCAGGTTAGATCTACAAAGTATTAGATTTAAGGTTGGAAATGTAAATAAGCAGCACACAATTCACAGGTTGTGTTCCTTGACATCCAACCTACCCTTCATGTGTTGGCAACTGTGTATGATATTATTTCCACTTAATATCCTCACACATTTTAAGGCCAACGATATAGAATGGTTTACACACTCTCAATAAAAAACTGATAAACCTTAAAACAGTCTTGGCTCCTAAAGGCCTCTTCCAACGAAAAACAAATCCAATAGCATAAAAATGGAAAGAGACCACCACGAAGGATTCACTGTTTATTAGAGAGAAAATAACATAAAAGATGAGCGCTTTCGCATGCACTACTGCATGCTTCTTCAGATCTAATACACAAAGGAGCAAGCTTCATTTATATACCTAGCTAAAGTAGCTACTCCTATCAAAAAATCAATTGGTCAATTAAACAATTAAACAATTAATCAATCAGTTCACTCCTTTCAATGAATACAACTGCATCTATAGTATTCATCCAGTGTTAAAAAAGTAGTATATATACATATTTTTAGTACCAAACCTATTTAAAAACCACTTAAAAACTTAGGAGCTAGCTATCTAGCAATTAACTTGTGTCCTGAAACATAAAAAGCTCATAGAAACACTACAAATGACTCCACAGCCCCTAAAATACTAAGAAATCTTTGTTAAAAACAACATCAGGCATAGTGGATAACAATATGAAACAGCAATGCTGGTGTATATAAGTTATTATAAATTAATATAACAATCAAGCAGAAACTGGCCTGTAACTAAAGGCATAAAAACTAAACACATACAAACATTTTTCTAATAAATAGCATTATATGCATTATACATATTGTATACAGTACTGGTATATAGAAAGATAGATGTAAAACACAAACTTAGAAAATACTTAAAATGCTTAAAATAAGCATGTTATGTCAACCTTGCAAAAAAGGAGGCTGAAACACAAGTGTGGACATATTCCTGCATATACATAAATATATATATGTGTATAGAGGTACATATGCAAGTATATAACTAACATCACTAAAAATAGTGGTGTTGCTATCATAATGTGTAAAAAATCAGGATGGTTAAATACAACACCCAAGTATCTATATGAACTCTTGATGAAATGCCTCAAAAAAGGGGGTCACAAAGCCTCACTGATCAACACTATCTGGAAGTAAAGTTTAATATCATGTAGAGATGAATGTGAAAGAGGAACACCTCCTATAGATGGCCACTGATGCTAGAAAGTACATGGAATCAAAGTACGGGCCAGAGCTGACACAAGATGAAATGTGAAAATGTAAGTTATCTCCTCATCTTCAATGCTGATCTGATACTAACATATAAGTTGAGACCTGGGGGATGATGTGCCTTCAATCTAAGAATCCAACTCAGTTCTAAGTTTTCTAATTCACAAAAGTTGTCTCCTTTTCTAACATCAGGACATTTCTTTTGTAGAACTTTAAAACCAAAAGTATGTCCTGGATATTCCAGGATATGTTTGGCTAAGGCATTCTTAGTGTCAGATTTTTTGATTTCATATATATGTTCATAGATCCTGTCCTTGAGCCGTCTCGTGGTCATACCTACATAGAAGGCTTTACATGACCTACAATTGGCCATGTAAATAATATTCATATCATCACAGCTGGCCGTATGTATAGGTTCAAAAGTATATTTCAGAGTAGGGTGTGTAAAAGATTGTATAGGAGAAATCCAGGTACACATATTACATCTACCACATGGGTAGGTACCCAATCTCTGTTGACTCAAGGCTGTGTGTTGAATAGATCCACCTAGTTTTTCTATGCATAGGATTCTCTTAAGGCTCTTACAATTTCTATATGTGAAGGTTGGATGGGGGCCAACTATCTTGGTGATATCTCTATCAGTTGTAAGGATATTCCAGTTCTTAGAAATGATCCCTATTATGTTTTTAATATCACTAGTGAAATTCAGGATAACATTAACCCTGTGTGTATTGTACATATAAGGGGCAGATCCAAACGGCCTCATAGACTTTCCTTTTTCTATATTAAGATCATCCCTGCATACAAAAGCTTTCTTAATCTTGTGTATCATCTCAGGATCATATCCTCTATCAAGGAACAACTGTTCCAACTTCTGATATTCTAGCAATAACATCTCTGAATCATCACATAACCTGTTGATCCTAGTGAACTGACTCTTGACAATATTCCTTAATGTGAATCTGGGATGTATGCTATCAAACCTGAGGATATTATTCTTCCAACATGGTTTTCTGTATAGAGTAGTAGATAGTCCCCCATCCATGTTTTTAATGATGGTAACATCTAGAAAATGTACATGAGTAACTGAAAAGTCTATAGTGAACCTTAAGAAATCTGTCGTCAATTCAAGCTCTTCAATAAAGGCATGGAGCTCTGAGACCGTCCCCTCCCACAAGAGGAGAATATCATCCACAAACCTTCTGTAAAGAAGTACTTTGGAGAAGCTAGAGTGTTGGAATAAACATGAGGACTCCCAGAAATGTACAACCAGGTTGGCATAGGTGTTAGCACAAGGAGTCCCCATGGCTACACCCCATTGCTATAGGAAATGCTGTTCCCTATACATAAGTACATTGTTATTTAGGACTAAATCCAAAAGGGTGTTCAATAACACTTGCTCATTCCTACTAATACTGCTGATATGATTCAATACATACCTAATGGCTTCCTGTCCATAGTCATTAGGAATGGAAGTGAACAGGCTCTTAACATCCAATGTAACCAATAAACTTAAGTCAAGATCCAGCCCCTTAACCTCCTTCAAGTCGCCTAACAGTTGATATGTGTCTCTAAGTATAGTGGGTATGTCAGACACCACAGGCCTCAACTTTTTCTCTATGTAGCAAGAGATATTTTCCGTGACACAACCATTCCCTACTACAATAGGGTGTAAAGGAGGGGGAAAAATCCCTTTGTGAATCTTGGGAAGTCCTTTAATGTAGGGTGTCTTAGGATGTTCTACAAAAAGGAAAGAATATAGCTCTTGGTCTATCTGTCTGCCCATCATTAAGTCATATAATTCTTGGTGGACATTATAAATGTGTCGCTGTACAGCTTCCTTATTAATACTCTTGTAAGTCTCAGCATCTTCTAACAGCTCATTCCCCCCCCCCCCCTTTGTCAGCCGGTTTGACAATGACTTCTTTGTTATGAACCAAAGAATTCACAGATTCCCATTCGTCTTGATTCATGTTAAAAAATAAAGCACTTGTCCTATCTTTAGAATAATAGTAGAGGTATAAATCCTGTTCACAGGCTTTGACAAAACAATCCAACATGGGGTGTAGTGTTGGAGTGAAAGTGCTCTTCTTCTTAAACATATTAGAGACCCTAGCAGGTGTGTCTAATTGTGAAGATATACTTTTACTATAAAACAACTTCAAAGACACAGCTCTTACAAATTTTCTAAGATCAATAAACGTTTCATTAAGCTTACTGACCTGTGCAGGAATATAGGACAGTCCTCTATTTAAAACTGTAATGTCCGTTACTGACAATTCTAAACTGGAAAAGTTAAACACCAAAGAGTTTATTCCCTCAATCGTCCTCTCCTCGTCTGCGGCTCTCCCGACAGCTTCCTCTTTGTTCTTCCTCTGCTTCGCGATCTGTCCCCCGCCGTTCTGTTGAATTGAACAGGTAGGGGCAAAAAACGCTCTATACTATCTTGAATCTTCGGTTTAGCTCCTATAAGATAATGCGAATGTAGCGCCAATTGATTGGGAGGTGGAGTACCTGTTGCATCTGAATGGATAGCTCCGATGCTTTCAGAGCGTGACGTACAGGAATTGTCTCCTTCCAAAGAGTGCATTAAAGGGGCAATGTGTACTGGTCCCGATGAAGGATTCAGAGAATTCTCGCCAGTGGATGGCTCATTGTTATACCTCTCTTGATTTTGTGATGCTCTGGGCCAAACAAAAACCTGTCCGTTAGAGAAGTCCCGATAATCTATGAGGAGTTTACGCGTCTTGACCTGTTGCAACCTGTCACTATACGAACTGATTTGTCCATAGAGGTTATCTAACCTCTTAAGGAAAATCTCCCCTTTAAATTTAGACACAATATCACTGTTAAGTTGATCCGCTTTGACTGCTAGCTCTTTCTCCATAGGTGAAAAATATTCAAGTAACAACTCAATATATTTATGACTGAGTTCCAGATTAAGCCTCTGCCAACTTTTAAGTAGTTCAGGATGCTGGTTACTGTATGAGGGCATGCATAGCACCCTCATACCCCGAGGAACCACTTCAAAATGTTGGCATGCCTCCAAATGTCTACGTTGCCAAATGAGGCGATGAAGCTTATATAAGCAGTTCTCTAGTTCTTTAAAACTAGCATTGAAATCAGAAATATCATTAACATTTTCAGATGCTGGTAGTGTAGCAGTCGCTAACTCCATACCTAGTAAGGGATTGTCCTTGTTCTCAATGAGAGTGTTCCATCTTCGATTCATATTGAGTCTTTCTGGTACATAATCAAGTTCAACTGATGATCCTTCCATAATGTGGAGTCAGGAACAGCAACCAAAACCAAACTGATAAACCTTAAAACAGTCTTGGCTCCTAAAGGCCTCTTCCAATGAAAAACAAATCCAATAGCATAAAAATGGAAAGAGACCACCACGAAGGATTCACTGTTTATTAGAGAGAAAATAACATAAAAGATGAGCGCTTTCGCATGCACTACTGCATGCTTCTTCAGATCTAATACACAAAGGAGCAAGCTTCATTTATATACCTAGCTAAAGTAGCTACTCCTATCAAAAAATCAATTGGTCAATTAAACAATTAAACAATTAATCAATCAGTTCACTCCTTTCAATGAATACAACTGCATCTATAGTATTCATCCAATGTTAAAAAAGTAGTATATATACATATTTTTAGTACCAAACCCACTTAAAAACCACTTAAAAAACCACTTAAAAACTTAGGAGCTAGCTATCTAGCAATTAACTTGTGTCATGAAACATAAAAAGCTCATAGAAACACTACAAATGACTCCACAGCCCCTAAAATACTAATAAATCTTTATTAAAAACAACATCAGGCATAGTGGATAACAATATGAAACAGCAATGCTGGTGTGTATAAGTTATTCTGAAGTACCTTCTGAAGTTCAGTACTCCTTTGTACAGATATATCCTGAAGAAAAGTTTTTTTGCAGTCTTCCAAACCTATACAACTCTCCTTACCATCAGTTTGTCTAGCTACATGGCTGCCTTTTTTATATAGTATAGATTCAGTGCTGTTAGCATGGTAAATATGGAAATAATGTGTGAACTTATTAAAATTACTGAATCCCAAAAATTTGGATCTGTGTAGGAGATGTAAAATAGTGCAGGCACTCCCTCAATGTTTGCTTTTAATGAATTGCAACTATGAATGATTGCTGTTTGGGAGAAGGAAAACACAACAGCAATGCAAGCTGCATTGCGTCCACTGGGTGATTCAGGTTAAATCTACAAAGTATTAGATTTAAGGTTGGAAATGTAAATAAGCAGCACACAATTCACATGTTGTGTTCCTTGACATCCAACCTACCCTTCATGTGTTGGCAACTGTGTATGATATTATTTCCACTTAATATCCTCACACATTTTAAGGCCAATGATATAGAATGGCTTACACACTCTCAATCTCAGATTACTGCTCAGATAAATGAAGAATGGCCAACAAACACAGAAATGTAAGGCAGCGTTGTATATTTGCAAACAATAATCATGACAGGTTGTGTGATCAGTAGTGCACTACATCCGAAACTAATACATGTACAAATATCACTTGCATGGTATCAGTGTAGATGCCATTGAAGTTGGTTGTGTGCATATTGATTTGAGTTATTTGCTTCAAAACTGTGTGGCAAAGAGGGATAATGCACCCATCCTGTGTTTTGAAGATGCATTAGAGTGATAGTTCTAATCCAGACCTATGTAGAAATATCTCATGTGTACTAATATTTTGTAGAGTGTATGTCATAGATTGCTTTTCCTCATTTCAAGTACCTCTCCCATTTTTTTTAGGCCACTGTTTGCACGGTGCATCACTTAGCCCAAACCTGACAGACAGGACCCAGACAGAAACCTGATACATTCAATTACTACTATTAGGCATCACGCAAACCCATTAAGCAATGTTGCATGACAGTTAACAACGAGACCTTAGGAATGATTAGTAAAATAGAGAATGTCATGTAACTATTCCTGTAGAGCAGGTATAAGTGTAGGGCTGGAGAACAGATGGTCTTGGGTTCTAGTACAGGGTGTACAACCTTTGTTTTACTGTTGTGACACTGCAGTTTATAGTAATGAACTGTAATATAGACAAGTGTTCTCTCAACCTTCTTGTGGCAACAAGTGTTAAGTTTAGGACTGCCATACACATGGTCCTGGGTATGAATAGAGCATATTCCATACACTTTTACTGTTGTTCCACTTCCCATTATAGTCACTCTCATGATACTTGACATGGTATTACTGATATTTAATTATATGTATGAGAGTTGAGGCACTAGTATTGTGTCAGTAATATATTCATTTAGCTATGTATTATCACATTTATTCTGAAATGTATAACTGTGGGTATAATATGTACTGTATTACTGTAAGTATATTTGTGCTATCTGGACTGCCATGGCTTTCACATTTGGTTTACACACAACTGCCTGTACATGCAATAACCTTGAATTTGCTCTGCTTGCTACTGTTGTGCTCTGCTTACCATCACGCATACATGGTGCTCGAAGGTGTGCACTGCCGGGCACCATATTTGCTCGATGGTAAGCGGAGCACAACATTTTCAAACAGTGTTCGCATTCCCAGTAATGTGATGACTGGAATTGGTGGAAAAGCATCATTCTTCATTGCTCTAGATCCATAGCAGACATGGCAGGCATTTGTGGGGAAGTTGACAGGTTTAGAGGACAGAGATGGAGTGTCCAGGAGTCCAAGATTTTTATTGGATTCTTAGGGAAGAACCACAGTGTCAGGCTTTTGCAGGGGGGACTATTCTGTCTCCCAGTATAAGTCTGAAGCTTGGGATAGTTAAGTCTTCCTGTAACCAGTGCCACCAGAATCTCCCATACTGGTGAACAATGCAGGCATCGCTACAGTGACCTCCAGAGGAGGAAGAGGGACACCCTCAACCACTGGATAGAGGAATTTAGGACTGCAGACATTCCACACCTGTGTAAGTATCAACTACAGAGAGTACTTGTAAGACTTAAAAGCTGAATATAGGCAACGTGGGTATTAATAATGGTATTCTGTTCTGTTTTTTCCACAGCTCCCAAGTATGGGGACATCAGTGTCTGAACCCATGGGGCTAGATTGACAAGGATGAGGGAAACATGTGGAGTGTATACAGAAGAAGAATAGTGTTATTGTACCAGTAAAAGTTAAAGCTAGCTTTTTTGGTATTTTATAGAGTTGTATTAAATTGAGCATGCATATCTCAACTGTAAAAGCAAGTATGCATGCAGTAGTCTGTACTACAATATTAGACTTTAGCCAGAGGATGTGGATTCAAAGACCACATTTTACAACTATACAATACTGTTAATTCTTCAATTATGTGTAATTTAAAGGTTTAAAGTAAAAGCTGTATACCAGTGGCACACATGCCCTTCTGTAAACTGTAATCTGTATAATTGGAACACACATATGTGCAATATATGCACGTCAAGGAGTAGTTGCTGCAATCTGTAGTAGATAGTCTTAAAAGTAAAATATAGTTGTTAAGAGTTGGTAGTAAGTAAAAGTTTTTTGTTAGGACTTGGTAGTCTTAAAATTAAAAGTTAAGATAAAAGAGTTTATTCATTCTATGAGTGCATTGTATGTCACATATGAAGGTACTAATATTCTCTTTTTTTCTCTCACCCTAACCCTTATCATCTCTTTTTTTTAATTTTATTTTCATTTATTTATTTATTTATTTATTTTGTTATACATCGTCAAATTGTGTCCATGACATCCATGTATACTACATCACTAAATGTTACACAGCACAGCTGGGTAGGCCTACGCCACAGGATCCGCCTGCCTCCTCCTCCACTTGCTCCAGCACTGTTGCCCAGCACATCTTGGAGCAAACCTGGCAGCACCACCTCTGCTGTCCCTGCACTACATGTCCCCTCAGGTAGTCCTGCTCCAGAATGTAGTCCAGTTGTACCCTCCGGGAGCAATGGCAGAGGTGGTGATTTTATCACTTGCACTGAATTGTCAGGGATGATGCTTAGGGTTATGCGCCACACTGTTGGTGCACACCTACACTGGCTGGAAAGGCTGCTCTCCCTCATTTTGCATAATATCAGGAGAAGACACAGATGACAGGCACCCCAGCCAGCAGAGGAGTGAGGTAACGGTGATGACAGTCCAGTAGGTGAGAACTCAATTCTCACTGTCACCCAGTCTGGTGACCATGGGTTTGTGATGTCCCCACCCTCAACCCAACTCTGGTGTTCCCCAACCTTTTGTGTCCATCACTGCCCCTGTCTCTTGTCTTGTCTTGTTGCTTCCTCACTTCCCCAAGTTACCTCACCCAGACATTCCTATGTCCCTTCCCCAACATTCTTCTCAGAAAAAATTGTGCCAAATATAGCTCTCCATTTGGCACACGTGTCTTCTTGACACACTTGATTTGGTTCAAATGGCTATACAACATGATTGTGTTGTAGTCACCCCTCTCTCTGGAGGTGACAGCCCAAATTCAGTTAATATTTGGCAGATATGTTCACTTTACATTGTTAAAGAAATGGATAGCTGTGTTTTTTCCTATCTCCCTCCTGCACATTCCTGCCCTGCTTTCCCTTTGTTTTCCCCCTGCTTGCTCCCCATTTCACCATCTTCCCCATTTCTTTTCTTGAATGCATAAAGTATTACACACAGCAGTATTCAAACCCAGTACCATCTGGCCACAAAAAGGAATGTATCACTGCATTAACGTGCTACCACAGAGTCAGTTAAATAGCAGGTGTATTCCAGAAACTCAATACTAACTGTCAGACTTGTTCATCCCCCTGCTTGCTCCCTATTTCATCAATTTCATGTCTACCCCATTTTAACACCTTTAATCTGGTCAGAATACAGAATCACACGCAACACTCATAATTAGCAGAAAAAGCAATGGATCCTTTCAATTTCTGGGCTCCATGTTTATGAGGAGGTGAGCATTGTGCACTAATGTGCAGTGACGGTAAAATGCAGCAGCACAACTGGTATAAACAATTGATGTCATTGCATTATCACTCTGTAATGAAAAGTATTTTAAAGTATTAGATACACCTGTATTTGAAGCCACTACCATCTGGGCCAAAAAATAACTTATCGATGCATTAACACATGCTTCCACAGAGTCAGTTAAGAAGCAGGTGTATTTGATAGGCTCAATACTAACTGTCAGGCTTTAGCAATGTGCCTAACATTTGTGCACTACTTACCTACATGCAAACATGTGTATCTCGCATGTGTATGTACTTTGCTAACCATTGCACAAACCCGCTACTCACAGTGCTATGGAAATGTTCTATATTACTGCTGTTTACATTTCCTGGGCATGACAAGAAATTACATGTGTAAACATTACAAACTGAGGGCCCTATCTAACAAAATGTCACATATTTACAATACATCCACCTGTTGCCACCCCCAAGCACTGCAACCCTGGTGTCTCACTACTTTTTCCACACATGTATCGATCACAGTACAAAATGTAATATCAAATGTTGCAATGCACATCAATCTGGTAACATGGAGAACTACAACTGTTGACCCATATGCCTAAAAAACTTATCTGACTTATCTGCAAGGCTAGGGAAGGAATCAGCATGGTCCATATCCACAGGGATATAAGTGACCTTCAGCAGACTTGAGCTTACCCATTTTGGTTTTGCCAAATATACATCTTGCTTACTGAACCTTGTGGACTTCTTGGATACTGACCCCACAGACCTGAATGAGGGATAACAGGACATACCACCTGTGTTGAATTATCCAAGGTATTTGACACTATCCCCCATTCACATGTCATAATGAAGATCTCCCATGTGGGAATTAAGCCATCCAGTAGAACAGGGATAGGCAACTGGCTCACTGACATGACACATGCTCTCAAAGTTGAGGACTGCACCTCCACCAGTAGCCAAATACCATTAGAAAACCACAAGGATCTGTGCTGGGCCCTCAACTGTTTGCAAACAACTTCTCCAAAGCACAGACAATGGTACATGGCCTATGGTTTATCTAGTTTGCAGATAACTGGTAACTGGATGTACTAATATAGAGTCCCCAAATGACAGTAACATGTTACTATGTCCCTGTGGATATGGAGCTGTCACCAAACTCATGGCCTGAACCTTAAACCATACAATGGCTCATTGTCCCCTTTGGAAATGAAGTACCCCCTGCTAATTATGATATACATAGCACCCCTCTAAGCTCAAACACAGTGTTGTGAGGGGTGGAACACATATTGATAGCAGTCTTCACAATCTATAATATACATCAAACATGTGACTTGGCTAGCATTGGTTAATTGATCTTATGGCCTGTACTTGCCCTCAGTCATTATTGAAATTTTACTATTACCTTTATCTATAATGTGTAATTCTCATCTAATTTATATTTTATTCTGTACTATTTTTGTTATTGTATCAACTCTCATTTGCATTTTTATTGTATCAACTCTTATTTTTTGAAATGTTCATTTGTAATGTATGTTTTTAAACTGTTTTTAAATCTGGAGCTTTTCTCCCTGGGCCTCCACTGAAAATGGGCTTTCACTGGCCCAGTGGACCTTACTGGTAATCAAATGCCAATAACTAAATAAATAAATCTACATTTTCAACACTGTATATCCATAGTGGTGACATTCTGCATTGCACAGATCACATCACATCCAAGACCAGTGTGGTCATACCTCTGCTTTACTCTACTATTATCAAACCACAAACTGAATACAGTGCTCCCTTCTGTCTGTACCTCAACAGACACCTGCAGCAACTGGAGAAAACAAGGGGTTCTGCCTGGGAGACTCCAGGGCCTCCAAACATGACATACACGGAAAGGCTGAAAGACCTGCCAGTGTACTCAGTATCATGCAGGCTGCTGACAGGTGACCTATGCCTGCCCTACAGAGCAGTCTCAGACCTGTCCTACTGGAAATGCTGCACATCTGCAAATCAAATGGGACAGGAATAACTTGGATCCAGGGTTCTCTACCTAGCCTGTGACATAAACGGAATATGCTGGGGAGACAGATATATCCCCCAATTACTCACACTCCTATGTAACAGGCTCCTACTGGATGTGAATCAGTGCTCCTCAATGACCCTGTTGAAGCGCAACCTTGAATACTGATTGGGTGATTGTAAAGTCACCTCTGGGGTGGGGCATGTGTCCCTCATGGACAGGGCCAGTTGGTGCTGCTCACAAAATCACTTTGCTAACAACAACCATTTAACTGTGTTTAATAAGGATACTTGTGTTCTTACACAAGCTTCTAAACACCATACTTCCATTAGGCTATGGGCCTATGCAGGTCTCCCAACATTTTGTCTCCACATGGCCTGCTGATGTCCTCTACTATAAGTTCACCTGCAGTCCTGTAAAAGTCAGACGTGTGTTGTGGCACTTGCATAATGTACTATGTTCTGTAGTCTGTGTACTTAGGGGTTCTGTTCTCATGCAGTCAGCTGTGTGTGTGTGTGTGTGTGTGTGTGTACATGTGTGCATGTGTGTGTATGTGTGTGTAGCCAGAAGAGAAGAAGTGTGTAACCTGCACTTACCACTCAACTCCCATGAATTGACAGTATTTTGATACTTGCACATGCACTCAGATACATTTCATGGAGGCCTCCCAGCTTCTTCTCTCCAACATGCACTGCTGATGTCATCCACTATAAGTTGACCTACAGCCATACAAAAGTCAGACTTGTGCAATGGCATGTGTGTAAAGTACTGTGTTCTGTAGGCTGTGTACTTAGATAGGGGTTCTGGTCTCACTGCAGTCAAAGTGTGTGTGTGTGTGTGTGTGTGTGTGTGTGCGTTGTTGCTTGACACTACAGAGAGCATTGTACACCAGCATGTGGGACACTGTTATATTCTAATCAATAGGCACTCCTGATATCATTAGCTATAAAGTGTTGTCTTAGACACTCCAAGTCTGACTTGAGTTGTGGTGCTTGCGCAAAGTATTGTGTTCTGTAGTCTGTGTACTTAGTTGACTGCAGTGAGTAGAACCCCTGCCTGAGTGCGTGTGTGCAAGCTATTACTTGACATTACAGAGAGCATTTTACACCAGCATGTGGGACAGTGTTATATTCTCCACAATGGACACTGCTGATGTCATCAGCTATAAAATGTCTGAGACTCCAATTCGGACTTGACTTGTGGTGCTTGTGGAAAGTACTGTGTTCTGTAGTCTGTGTATTTAGATAGGTAGGGGTTCTATTATCACTGCAGTCAACTACGTATGTGTGTTTGTGCACTTGGTGACAGTAGATAAAGCATTTTAAAGCAACATGTGGGACATTGCTTTTACCATATTCCTCTCAACAGAGTCTGCTGATTTGCAGATGTGCAATATACACATCAGGGCAGAGTCAAAGATGTCCTGTAGTCCAAGCACAGGTCACCTCATCCTTTCCAATACAGATTTCAGGAACAGGACTTTCAGCATATCCACTTATGTCATGGCATGGTTTGTAGGACCTGTATTTTCTTGGTGTGAAACCCCTGTGGTCTGTCCAACTGCTGCAGGTCTGATGAGGTACATGCAAAAGGAAGCATTATATGGTATTAGTGTTCAGATGAGGTTTGAATACAGTGCTGCTACATCCTCCTCAGATCTAGCAATGGCCTGACATTTGAGGTGGAGATGTAGCCTTTCCATATCACTGTGGACACTTGGTTGAAGCTCAGATTGCTACCTGTATTTCCAAATCTTGCACCACTGCTTTCAGCATGGGGGGGAGTGTTGTCAATGGTGTATTTACCAGTAAATTCCAACTTGCATAAGGCACAAATTCTGACACATTCACTATTTATTAGTAGACCATGTGACTTGGCACCAATCATTTGTGTGAGTTAGCTCCTCTTGTAGTATAGTCACATCATTGGTGAAATCAATGATTGCAACCAATATGCATGACTCAGCAAACTTGGTAAGCTACAGGTCATATTTTGTAGCCTGGACTGCTGAGAAATAGATTCTAAACAATATAGGGCCCAGCACAGATCCTTGGAGTACACCAGTGGTGATAGCTACAATGGTAGATGTTGATTCAACAACTTTCACAGTATGTGGTCTGTTGGTCAGGACACTGGTTAACCATCTAGTGGTTTAAGTGTTAATCCCCATTTGGTAGAGTTGGCCAATGATACCTGAGCAGGGGGGATTGTGTGCAAACCTTAGGACAGATCAAGATAGGCAGTATACACTGTTACCTTCATGAAGGCCTATCACACAGAAACAATGGGCTGTGACAGCATCACAGATCACCTATAGCATGACTCAGAACATACATGCTGTGATACAAACTTCAACACACCCTCCATAAGGACTATGTTCCCATAGAAGGGTTTACATTGACATGCATCTATCTGAGTGGACTAAGGACAGCCTCTTATGCATGCATGTATAGACACATCCTGACTTTCCTGATCTGTGAGGCAGACCAACATGTCATCATGGACCTTCTATAAATGGACTCCTCCTGCTCCACAGGAGGTTTCTGTCCTCCCTGAGTTCACCTTAGGACACCTGTGTTACTCATTGACAGATGTACCACCCCAGTCAAACTCCCCACCTAACACTGTCCCCAGAGTGAGCCACACCTGGACTCCCAGGTGCTTGGAGCCAGAAGTGAGAGCCTTGGTGGGGCTTGCCCCCTCACCTCACCGGGTAAGTGAAAAAAAATAACAGTAGTGGTATTTCACCGGTGGCTGAGGCCTCCCACTTATTCTATACCTCTCATGTCTCTTCACAGTGTCAGACTAGAATCAAGCTCAACAGGGTCTTCTTTCCTTGCTGATTCTGCCATGCCCATTCCTTTGGCTGTGGTTTTGCTAGATAGTAGGTAGGGACAGTGGGAGTCTTGTTCATCCATTCATGCGCATCACTAATTAGATGTCGAGGCATTTGGCTACATTAAGAGAGTCATAGTTACTCCTGCCATTTACCCTTCACTTTGACATTCAGAGCACTGGGAAGAAATCACATAATGTCAACACCCATCTCGGGCCTTTGCAAAGCTTTGTTTTAATTAAACAGTTGGATTCCCCCAGTCCGCACCAGTTCTAAGTCAGCTGCTAGCTGTCAGACGATGTGGGGTGCCGGTTGGGACTGGCACCTGCCACAGCCTGGGCAATCCACAGGAAGGGCCCGGCACACATCCAGAGTCACTGCCACCATCCCCCTGCCCCCCCTGGGAGGAGGAAGCACAGTGAGGTGGCGATGCCTCGTCCAGCCATGCCACACTCCCAGCCCCACTTCATGCCCAAGCCTGACCAACCCAGCCCTTAGAGCCAACCTGGCTGTGTGCAATAGATGTGTGAGTTTTTGATACTACATCTATATCTATTACATCTGTCAGATGTCTTCGAAGAAAATCACCCTGTGGAACTTGAAAAGGCCATGGCAGTTGACAGGAGTCCACACCGAGGTAGTTACTCCACAATGACAGCTGTGACAATCAATAACTATATCACCAAGTGGGTAGAGCAGTGGGTCATACACATGGCATCTAAATATGTAGGAATGTGTGAAGTGAATTATATCTCGTGTCCAGTGATCAAGTAAATACATCAGGGCTGTCTGCTAGGCCTTTTCTGTCCATGATTGAAATCACAGATGTCAAGAATGACATACAAATCCTGTGTCCCAACAGCTGTCTGGAGGACTACAGATTGTGGGCAATCACTGACTCCAGCTGTGATATTGGCCATAATACAGACAGTATTAACACACATCAAAGATTGCTGCCATAGCCATGACAATACACGAGATGAACAAAAAGTGGGGATTTGTTTTGTTATGCAAACAAATGCACAAACCAAGGATCATGTAGACGTTACACCCTATAAGCAAATTAGTTGTATGTTCTGTGTCCTGGGATATATGGCATGTGGAATGCCCATCAGCATGTGTCCTTGGTTGCGAGTACTCCCTTGTATGTAACCCCTCTACTGAGTATGTGCAGGACATCAACATGACAGGCCATAATGCATTCATAGTTCACAGCCTTCACCCCACCAATACCTGAGTACAATGCACCCTTCCTCATGTCCCTCCATACATGTCTTCCAGTAATGTGTAACTGAAATATACCATCTTTGTCACTGTGAGCTGTCACCTATCTATTTGTGCATGCCTAGGTATTAGTTTTGTTGCATAAACATTACTGTTTGATGGCACTGAATCTCCATCAAGGTGTAATACCACATGAATGTGTGATATCTGTTTCGGTGATGCACTCATGACATAAATAGCTGTTTAATGACACTGCATGGTTTGCATTCATGACAGTGCGGATTGTGCTATATATATATATATATATATATATATATATATATATATATATATATATAAAATCTGCCATGCACAACCAGTTAACTAGTCTGTAGTGATCATAATGTCAAGTGTGTCTCCTCACACCTAGTTCATGTGTTCAGGAGAGTGTGCTTAATTACACTCCTAGATTGCTGATATGTGCTAATAGTTGTACAAGTGTGTTGGTGCAGAACCATCTATGCTCCCTCAGAAACACATATGTTGTGTCAGCAACATGGGTATTACTGGCAGTATTATTTTTATATTATGCATGATTGTGTGGGATGGTTTTACTGTTGGCCATGGGCCTGTATCTGTGTCATACTTGTTGGAAGCCTCTGCTGACAATTCAGTCATACTCAGGCAAATCAGTTTGCACAGCTTCACAATATGCACCCAACTCCAATTGTATTTAACATCCATGATACATGTCCTCTACATTGTTCATGTCTGGATGCTTGTATCACACAGACATTCTCCAGTGTTATGTCACCTTGTGGGTATAGTCACATCATATACATTTGTCACTGTGCAGTCTGTACTATACCATGTGGAGATGTGATTAGTGTTCCTGCTGCAACTGCCTACCTTTTACATTTCCTCATGTGAGGTACATTACAATCTTTCTCCTGCCCTCCTTCTTTGTATTCATCCTTAAACTTCATCTCTGTGCCCTATTCAATAAACATACTCCCCATGACTGTTTCTTATAAGTGGCAGTCCATGTACCATTATAGGTCATTGACACAACCTGTACAGACTGCATGGAACGTGATTCCACAATACTCAGCGCTATGTATACTGTCCTGTCCACTGCCCACAACAGAATACATTAATATATAAAAAACCCTAGTGGTTGTTGTGGTATTCCGTGCAATCCCGCTAGTCCAGTATGATGGAGTGTATGCATACACTGTCCTGTCTCACAACATAATACATTAATATATGAAAAAGCCTGTTGGTCCTTGTGGCATTACGTGCAATCCCGCTAACCCAGTTTGCTATGCTGTAACTAAGCTCGCTGTCTGTGTTGCTTTACATAGTTTCCTAGCTGTCACGAAACCCTGCTTGTTTATGTTTGAAGGTGAGTCGTGGAATGAATATTCATTAAGTGCTGCTGCTCACTGCGCAAACACGTAAACTCTGTGTAGGCTTCACGTAAAGCCTACATGGAGTTTATTGAATTCCAGGGAACAACTATTAACCGTCTCTGATTTTTTTCCTCATACTGTTGCTTTCCCTCATTATTGATTTCTGGTAAATCACTGAGGATCATCTTCAGTCAATAATGCCAGATATTACAGATCCATACTTCATTCAGAAAATGCATGTTGATGCAAAAACTGTTGTTCTAGTAACTTGTTTAAGCAAATTACAGTAATGTTTAAAAATGTTATTGATTTTGGTCCTTTGTTTCATATTACTTTTGACTTTGTCCAAACTTATTTAATAAAAAATGCAGTGGTATGAGGCAAAAACATCTAGCAGCACATAGATGTGGTATCCAGTCACTCTGATAAAAACAAATCTTTTTCTAAACATGTAAAATGCACAGAAAGCCAAACAATGTATTCTTTAAATTTTGCAGGCCACTCATCATTGTTTCACTAGATACCTCTTCAGTTCATCAAGCCTCTCAGCCAAAAAAAAAACAACAAGGAAAGGTAGGGGCAATTTGGCAGAAGTATTCATTAATTTCTTGTAGAGCTGACAAAAGTCACAAACAATGCAAACTCCAAGAAAACATGGAAACTTTTATATTGTGCTTCAGACACTTCAAAAAATGGAGAACTCACTTGCTCTATTGGATAACTGGATGAGGAGTTCCACTTTTACATAATCAAAAAAAATAATATACAGGTGGCACCTCTAGCTGTAATAAAAGTCACTGGAAATACATGCATCTAAGAAAATTTATTAAACTTCACAATACATGGCAAAGACACCACAGAATAGTATAGTTTGTTTTACAACTGCAATGACATGAGGCATTTTTTTACTTGAGGTGCTGTTTGCTTCTCTGTGCTGTAACATCTGTCCATAAAACAGATGTTGAATATGTCCAGTGTCAGTTTGTGTATCCATCCAAAAAAGGACACACCAAATGTTCTCATGTAGATGTGATTAATGTAAGATAAGGCAACAATTATGTTGAAAAATTATCTTTTTAAGGGGAGGGAGAGTATAAATCAGATTCAGCGCATTGAGCTCTATCTGGGTGTTATATTAACTATTGTTTTTTTTTTTTTTTGTAATGTGAAGTAAAATTATGATAGAAGAAACATCATGGCACTGCACTTGTCAGAGTTGCTAAAGTTTTGTGGCTTGTGTGTTCATAGACAGACAGAAATATTTTAATATCTTGCAGTGCTAATAATTTTAATTGGAAGTTAGGCATTACAAGTGCTTGTTTTTTCTGCAATACTGTCATAAGTTCATAGAAGATTACTGGACAAGTAGCCCTAGAACTCTTACAAGCCTAGCTATGTTAATTCTGAGTTGCCTCAATTGTCCTTGGTTAGATAGACACAATTTTCAGAGCGAGTCTATGATAACATCGACTACCCCTGTCCATGAGGGACCTGGGTGCCACTCCAGGACTGAATTTGTGGTCTACCATCTATTTGTCCAGGTTGCACTTGAATAGAATCAGTGAGGAGCTCTGCTTCATGTGAATTGGAAGTTTATTCCACAGTAGCGGCAATCTCTGGGAGAGATATCTGTCTCTCCAGCATGTTCTGTTTATGTCACAGGCTAGGTTATGATCCCTAGAGAAAGCGTCTCTTGTACCATTTGACTTGCGGATGTGCAGCACTTTCATCAGGGCAGGGTCAGAGACTGCTCTGTAGGCCAGGCACAAGTCACCTCTCAGCAGCCTACACAATAAAGAGTACAGTGACAGGGCTTTTGGTCTATTCACATAAGTTATCGTTTAGAGGCCCTCTATTTTCTTGGTGAGAAACCTCTGTGGTCTCTCCAGCTACTGCAGGTGTCTTGTGAGGTATATGCAGAAGGAAGCATCGTACTGTAGTAATGGTCTGATGAGGGTCAAGTACAGTGGAGTTATAACATCTTAGACCTGGATGCGATACCTTTACTTGAGAGATGTGCAATGTAGAAGACTTTCCTTACCACTGTGGTAACATGGTGGTGGAATTTCAAATTGCTATCTACCTGTGTTACCAGATCTCGCACCACTGGGTTTAAACTGAGGGAGGTGCTGCCAATATTCTAATTAATAAGGAATTCCACTTTGCCAAAGGGGATAATAATGCACCTTTTTGCATTTAGCTTTAGACCCTGTCTGTGGCACCAGTCATTTGTCTGTGTTAGCCGCTCCTGTAATATGTTAACATCATTAGGGGACTCAATGATTGCACCCAATTTACAATCATCAATGAACTCGGTAAGCCAAAAGTTGTCTACTTTAGCCTGGACTTCCGAGAAATATATTCCAAACAGTAAAAGGCCCAGCACAGATCCTTGTGGTTTTCCACTGGTGACAGGTCTACTGGGAGAGATGGAGTCACCAACTCTGACATTATGTATTCTATCAGTGAGTCAACTGGCTAGCCATATAGTGATGTAAGGGTCAATTCCCAGCTGGGAGAGTTTCTCACTGATACCCGAGTTGGGGATTGTGTTAACTGGTCCCATTGAGGCTGTGTTTTTGATCTTGGGGAGCACAGATATGACCTGATCTCTAAAGATATTAGGCGGAGAAGTGGTGTCAGGTATGCTTTGGGTTATGGCTGATGGGAACAGGGAGGTGAAGTTAGTGTGCCGAATCTGTCAGCTAGCAGGTTGGCAATTTCCTCCAGTATAGTATGAGTGGTACCATCTATTATCAGTTCAGCACATAGCTAGGCATTCCCTTTTAGATTTTAGATGTAGTTAAAGAATGCCTTATAATTATCCTTAGCTAGGGATGCTATTTTGGCTTTGTAGTTAGCTTTAGAGCACTTACAAGATTTCTGATTTGCTTGTTCAAGCTGTAGAGGGGATTCTTTCTCTGCTGAGTCAGTTCCCTCTCATTCTTATACATCAGTTTCTTCCTTTTGTTATATAACCTGTTCATACTTGAGGTCCAATAGGGTGGCTTGTTTTTTCAGGAGGACCTGGTTTTAATCTGGTCAGGTACAGCCATGTCTGTAGAGTTGCTTACGTGTTTATAAAGGACATTTGTGTACACCTCTGCATAAGAGTCACTGTTGTCTGTGATTGCAGGGGGGTATAAAACTTTTTATACCATCTGTTAGTAGGCTGTAGATTGCTTTGGAATTTTTTTAGTTTTTTTTTCTCAAGTGGTAGTGACATGTTCAATAGTTACTTTGAACGAGACTGATTTATGGTCTGACCTTACCATGGAAGGCATCACACAGGGGTAAGTGTAGTGATCCCCCATGTTGGTTAGTACTATGTCTAGTACATTTGAGCCCCTTGTGGGGGTGCAGACTATTTGTTCCAGAGCATTTGTATTGACAAAGTCCATGCAAATCTGGGCAAGCATGTTCGTGCTCAAGTATGTCACCCAGTCGATGGTAGGATAGTTGAAATCTCCCATGACTATGATGTTGTGCTGTATGGTGAGTGACACCAGTAAGTCCAGGTAGGTGGTGTGTTTTTTTGGTTCATTTTGGGGGATCAATAGCTAGCAGTGATGTGGTAGGGTATTTTGCCTATAGTTAATTGGACATGGAGTAGTTAGAGTAGTACAGTCTCAAGGTGTACTTGGCTTTAATGAAGATGGATACATCCCCACCTTTGGTTCTTTCATGCTCATTTTGAGGTCCGAACGTGTGGAGGACATTGTAGCTTTGCATGGCCAGGTGCTCTCTGCAGCCTTCAACCATGTCTCCCTGACTGCACAGACGTCAGCATCTTCCAAGGTGAGAGTGCTTGCTGCATGGAGTGCAGTTTTATGTTTAGATTCCTAGCATTAAGCAGCAGAACCTTGAGTTTGTCTTGAGTAGATTTTGTTACATTGTTTTGACATTGCCTACAAAAGGCACTATGGAGGAGGTAAGTGCCTTTGCCAGAATCTGAAAGCCTAGAGGAGACAGGTGCAGACCATCTCTAGCAAAGCAATGTGGCTTGTCGACCATATCTTCCCAGGCTGACAGATACTGGATCCCACTGGACTGACACCACAAGCTAAGCCAATTGTTGATGTCAATACACTACAAGCTAAGCCAATTGTTGAAGTCAATACACCACAAACTAAGCCAATTGCTGAAGTCAATCATTTTGTTTATATTATGGCATCATTCTGGGTGAAGGTAGAATGCTGATTAGGGCTAGGGTCATACCTGCCTGGGGCACATAATCTGAGAGTCCAGACATGTCTCTGTTCATATAGTCAGGACAGGTATGTTGCAAGTCATTCACCCCAACATGAATTATGACAGAGTCATGACAGTACTTGTTGTTGAGTGATGTGAGCGCATGTGTGATATGAGGTATCCTGGCACCAGACAGGCAGCTGACCATGACGTTCTCCTTGTCCAGCCTGGTGGGGGGGATGTCTGTGTGTCTCACTATAGAGTCACCTATAACCACAACATTAGGTTTTGAGGTGTTTTGCCTTATGGGCTTATTTGCTGAGACACTGGTGTGTGTGTTATTATGTGTAGTGGTTTCTATTTGCATAGTAGTGTGTGCAAGTGGTTTACATTTGGGAGTTCTCTGATCATTTGGTAGGCTTTTATTGAGTACCTCCACGCAAATTTAAACTTATGGGTACAGCAGTGTACTTTAAACAGCTTATGAAAGTGTGATTATTCAATAAAAGTTCTTTGCTTTAAATAAAGGAGCCAAAAGCCATGCAATTGTACCCAAATTTATAAAACAAGACAAAATGATTAATAAGCCCTCTAGCCAGTAAAACTACATTCAGAAATCTCAAGTGTTTCCGCAACCTAAATAGAGCAAGGCTACTTACCACTACACTAGATGGAAACTCCACTGACCTATTTTGATGTAAAAACAAGTGTTTTCTATAGTGTAAAAATGCACTGCTTTATCTAACAGCTAGCTAGATAATGAAGTCAGATCAAGTAATGGGAGAAAGGCAAATAAATAATTCAGGACATCAATAGCAATGTAGAAAGGGAGGACCTAATTAAGCTCAATTTAGAGTAGGGGTGGGCAGCTTAAAATCACCAGGTTTAAAAAGCAAATCAACAAAGAGGAGGGCATGTGGGAAAACACAGCAGGGAATCACGAGCAGTGCTTTAGTTTATGCAGGCTTGAAATCTCTTGTAGTTAAGTATCACTCACGAGAAAATTTAACTAATGATAAAAACACGTGAAATGTGCAGCCTAGATAATTTAAGTGTCTACCTCTCACACAGAACAAAAACACCAGGCCAAGCAGATTTCTTAAAACAAAAAATAAAATGGAGCAGATAACAGAAAGCAGCTCTATCAAGTCACAAAAAAATATGTTTCCTCACCCAGCAGGGACTCACCAGCAGTGCTTTACTTTATGCAAGCTTGAAATATTTTCAGACTCACAAGAAAGGCATAATATGTTTAGATTTTGTGTTATTTTGTCACTAGTTTATTTTTATTTTTTGATAAGTATAGTTGTGTAAGAATTAAACAACAGTAGATATTTAGAGAGATCACTGTTGCAGTAATGCTATTTCATGGGACATGGTTGCCAAGGGTAAGTTATGTCTGGCTAGTCTACAAAAGCTTATACACCTTCCTCTTGTGCTATACATATAAAATAATATCTATGCATGAGACTACAGTATATGCTGGTACTTAAAGTATGTATGCAAATGTCCTCAGAGTTTTCTTGCCCCATAAAATGAGAGAAGTAAAAAATGAATCTACCTCAGCCTAGGACAAAAAAGGGAAGAAACAGATGGGAATAAAGGGCATGGATGAGGGAAGGTGTACATAATTGACACTATTCATACTGGATTGTACTATATTCAACATTAGATCACAGTTGCAGTAATGCTAACTCATGGGACAAATCCCAGAGCTTTTAGGTAAAAATAGTGGAGGTTTGAGACACAGATATGGAGTTCAATAATCAGTGAAGGGTGATTCTGGCAAAACCTGTTCTGACTCGAAAACCATTCATTTATAATGCTTGATAAAACTGAATGTGGAACACCAAATACCAGCCTCCATGATACAGCTAGAATCAACACCTTTGAAAAAAAATAAAAACACCAGAGGAAACCACAGCTCTGCTAATAAATACCTCAACATGAACTTGGATAAATTTGCTATTGGAGGGCAGCAGAAAGAAATGGCAAGCATTTATCTATGCCCTCTTTAGAAACTGGAAGACCTTCCTTTTTCATCTCAAAGGAATAAAATAAATTGGACTTTCTGTTTTTAAGTCTTCTGCAGGTAGAATTTTGGTTGTCTCTAGACATCTAGCAAGTGAATGATTCTTGCCCCCTATTTTTGAGGATTGGGAAAAAGGGAGAGAGCTGGATAGCTTGGATTAGAGCCATTTCATGACCTACTTTCAGTGTAAAGGAAGGGTTAGTTATGAGGGTCTTCACGTCTCCATGAATAACCGGAAAATGGGGAGCGGACATGAGAGCTTTTAATTTAAACCCTTTTGGCAGATGTTAAAGCCACTAATAGAATTGTTTTTCAAGTACATTTTAAAGATGAGGAAACAGGTGTAAAGAGAGGTAGCATTAATTTTAATAACATAATTCAGGCCCCGAGTCAGAGGATTTAACTCTCCAGGATACCTGATCTGTAGGATACCTATTAGGGCCTGTATGACCTCATAGCTTGACCAAAGAGGAAGCTGAATTTATAGCCAGGCTGAAATGGCTGACCAGTGTACCAAGATCGAAGTGTAAGCTAGAAAAAGGCTGAGCAGTTCACACAAATATTTAATGAGGGATCAGATCTCTGCTTTATAAGGATTTTGTCATCTACTGTGACACCAAAAGGAACATCTCTTCCACCTAAAAATACATAAATTTAATTGCTGCAGGTCTTCTATCCTCTTTTTAATTTCTCCATTTTTTGGGGGGGTTTCTAATACCATGATAGCAATGGACCCCATTTGTAAGTCAAAGTATGCTTAAAGTTCATGAAATTAGTATTGTTTTAATCTTTGATGTCAGCCAGAAGTGCTCTTTCTAGCACCCACAATGTGCTCAGTAATGACTCTTCCTGCAATTCATATGGAGTTATATGCATTGGTAACATATCTAAATATGATTGCAGAGTCTATTTTATAAAACCCATGGCTTCTACCTCTATTGGAACTGTCTGGGTATCTTTCTTCCAAATTGATCTAATTTCTGCCTGTAAATCATGATATGACTTTGTGTCTCTCTGTACATAAGACATGGTAGTCACTGGGTGTAGTGATTTCAATGATCAATGCTACTTTTGTCTTATTTTCATGGACCACTATAGCTGATTTTATTGCATTTATCTTTAGAAACTGTTGGTAATGGGTGATCCCATGTGATATAGACTTAATCATTTTCTATGATGCTTTGCAGCATGGTTTTAATGTTTTTCAGCTATTTAATATTATAATGTTTGTACAATCCCCAGTGCAACAATCTTGTCACATTATTCTGACTTTCAGTATACAGTCCTTCTGCCATTAGTCTGTCATAACCAGCAACTAGGTGTGCGACTATTTCCAATTCTGTTTTACAAAACCTACATTTGTCTGTTTCTCCCACATGTTCAGTGGACTTTGTAAACTAACATGTACGTAGCCCTCTATCTTGGGCTGCCAATATTAATCTTTCATCTTTTGATTTGAATTCACCTCTCCTTAACCATTCCTGCATTCAATCCTGATCAACAGGAGGTTATTCCATGAGTTTTCTATACTTGCAACTATATTTATGCATTTTCCACATTTCTTGCCTTCTCATCTTTCTTTTGTTTTTTGGAACATTCAGTTGCTGCCTGATTTTTATCTACTTCTGGTCTGATTTCCATTCCTGCTTGATGTCGATATGCTTCTGCTAGACTAAAAAGGGAAGTCATGTTAGATTTCTTCTCCTTGTGTTTCAATATTTTCATTATGGTTTGGGTCTCATGGTCATCAGATATGTATGCAGTCCCACGACTGCAGATCTGTACATGTAATCAAGTTCAAAGATGCCAATACATCCATTAGAAAGGTGAATATATAATCTTAGTATGCACTGATTTTTATAAATCATTTGGTGAGCATGAAATATCCTTCTTGTTTTCCTGTCTAATTTATCCAACATGTTTTGGGGCCAGTCAATCACTCCAAAACTGTAAGTTAGGACAGGAAGAACAAATTGGTTTATAGCTTGAATTTTGTTCCTAGATGTCAGTGCTGTTTTCAGGATTAATTTAACCCCCAGATTTAATAAATTTCATGTAGGCATAGCATAGAGCCTGCACAGAAGTTAGTGTGTCCATGTACGCGGTTCCCCCTATGTAGTGCTCCATGCATATTAATGATGGTGTGTTGCCGAGGGAGAACTGTGGAACACGGTTATTGAATCAGTGTAGGGAGTGTGTCAGTAACTGTGTCTGCAGATGAGTAACACACCCCCTGCACTGTCCAAGTGCATGATATCAATCTATTTAAAATTTTTAAGCTTGCACAGTGCTCAGCAATTGATACACGCCAGTCATCTAAAAATAGAAACTGGATGCATTTAATTTTTGATTCAAAGGTCAAGTTTAAGCATAGCTTAGTGGGTGTGGACGGCACGGTGCTGTGTTTAGCAGTGCTTAAACTTGGCTTAGAGGTATATGTAAAAAGTGTAGCGGCATTCCACATATCCATGTTGCCAAGTGGATAGAGTATGGCCTTATGTGTAGTTGATGCGGGGTTTGAATACAAGGAAGGGAAACTAAGTAATTATTTTCAAAATATAAATTATGCCAATTATTTTTAAATCATGATCTGCTGTGCTCAGCTAAGCTCTGCTAAGCCTTGATAAGCACTGCTTAAACAACCTTTTGTAGGCACTGCTTGGCAGTGCTTGGCTGTGCTTAGCTGGTTTGTGCATTGCTAAGCACTACTACGCATTGCCAGTTTAAGCACTGCTCAGTTCAGCTGCGCTGGTTTGTGAGGTGCCAAGCGATGGTTCACATTTTTAAAAATTGCCCAATGGTGTGTAAGGGCAGGAAAACAGGCTATATTAAGTGCAACAGGTAGAAATACAGCATAACTAGTTGGAGTTTGAACTGTGCAGGAACTATGGCAGGCGTTGGAGAGGATGCATGCTTCCAGGTGCAGTCGTGGGGCATTCTAGAGTCCAGGATCATGGTTGGACTACTGGTAATAGACTATGAAGACCGGCTGCTGCAGGGGCAGTTCCAAGGCTCAGAGTGCAAGGTGGAGGCCTGTACTGGCTGGCACTCAATCTCACTAGTGCTACAGGTATCTCCTGCACAGGTGAGTAGGTCAGTCACAACTATGATGACCTGAAGCATGGGAAGGGAGATCTTCTGGACATCTGGGTCCAGGAACCTCAGGCTGGGAATGCCCCACAAGTATGTAAGTACTGTTAGCATTGTTTTACCAATACCCAATTTAAATGTTTGATAGACAGGTATGCATAATGGTGTGCTTCTCTCCCTACAGCTGCAGAGGAGAGAACTCGCAACCTAGAGGTGTATGCAGGGTGCTTGGCCAGGTTGCATAATGAGTGTGGTGAGTACAGATTAATTTGCAATCTATAGTTAAATAAGCAAGAAAAAGTAACTCATTAACTGCTAATAGGTACATACAGTAAAGATTTGTGTATTGCAATGAATGTGGATGTAGGCCTGTACTGCAATAAGTGACTACTGCCAAATGTAGTGCAATAAACAGGAAAGACTTAAGCATTAACCCTGATAATGTAAATGAAATACAGTTTTTACTGCAATAATTGTGGAATTACAGCTGTATAGCAACACCGGCATTATATCAACTGTTGTGCAATAAAGACTCAAAAGTATACCATTAACTGCATGAAAGTACCTCTAATAAAGCTGCATTGTGCAATATGTGTGTAATTAGGGCTGTTTTGCATGAACTCGATTATGACATCTGCTCTGAAATAAAAATGCAAAAGAATACCACTACCTGCCTCAAGGCATAGCTAATAAAGAGTGTTATGCAATAACTGTAGACTTAGAGCTGTAGTACAAGAAATGCATTATGACACCTGTTCTGCACTAACATCTGAAGCAATAGCATGAGCACTCAAGATATATTGTGTATATCAGGACTGTCTTGTGTTAGCCATTGCATTTCAGCTATATGCATTCATGCTCCAAAGTACGGTGCTGCAGGCAAGTATGACGGTGTAACAGCTGTAGACTGCAAATATACTATCTGCAACTGTATATGGGTGAGGTAGCTAACCCAATAATCTGATATGGTTTGCAGACTTCACAGATATTTCCACCCACTAACAGTATATTATGTACACCTGCATTCCATATAGTAATGTATAGTTTACCTAGTATCTCTGTCATGCATGAATCTTGTGCATGTGTGTGTTCAACTGTCACTGCAGTCTAGTACAAAACTGTGGTACTATTATCAGGTCATATTTGTTTCCAGGTGAGCTCTAGGCAAATATCAGTCAGTCAATAGTCAGCAGTGGCTCATTTTGTTAAATGCTGTGTCTGATGTACATTTTGTCACACACAGACCATGGTTCGAATCCAGTGTCAAGCACTAATAAATATTACTGAATCAGTTGTGTATTGCTGACAAATGTTCTCTCCATAGGAAATATGGGTAAATGGGCGAAGTAGCCCTTATTATGAGTAAATAATTTTTGTGTTCAGATGTAACAGACTGTTAAGAGCATTGATCAGGAATGTGATAAGACTTCATAAAATAAAGGCAAAAAGTACAATAGTAATAAAATGTGTAATCTTGGTATGGCTGTATGCCTGGAGTGTCTGTGAAATGCCTGCCAAGGACGGCATGATAGTTGTTTACACTCTGTACTTTACACATACATGTCTCTCAAGTGTTACACTGTCACAGTCTGTAATTACTGTTGCGTAATCCCTCTGTCACAGATGTATCATTGACATGATTATGTCAATAGCACTGTCACACTACATCAGTCCACAGTACACTGTGGTAGTTATATAGGTCCACCTGATTGATGTGCAAGTGTTCTCTGTAGTTGTATACCTACAGGTGTTAGTGCTTGGCCCATACTGTCCCATGCAGATAGCTTGAGCGGTATGTACATGCTACAACAGCTATAGGGCACTGTTATACATAAAAGAAAGACAGACCTGTAGAGTATATAGCAGTAGTGTTGTAAACCGTATAGCCTATTATTAGTATTAATTAACTGTATTTCTCTCTCACCGCACCCCTTATCTTTATCTAAATTTATTATTGTTATACATTGGTTATGGTTTACAACTGACATATGTTGTTCTCAAAACTTTATTTTGGAGCATGTGTTTTCTTCTTCTTCCTCCTCTTCTTCTTTTGGCTTTTCCCGGTTAGGGGTCGCCGCAGCAGATCACCTGTCTGCTCATGACTGGCAGTGGAGTTTTATGCTGTTGAGTTGTCAGCCCGGTGCCCAACCTTCCACAGAAGGCACACTCACACCTAGGACCAATTTAGAGTGTCTAATCCACCTACAGCATGTCTTTGGGATATGGGAGGAAATCCATGCGACCACAGGGAGGACATGCAGACTCCGCACAGAAGGCACCCCAGCCGAGGATCAAACCGGAGAACCTTTTGCTGTGAGGCAGGGTATCTGTTTTATTATTACTATGGTTGCATATTAATATATCTTGTTGAATTACCTATGTTGTTGGCCTTATGCCTTAACTGTTACTGGCATGCTGTTAATATAATGACTGTTATGTTATTTATTGTTGTGTTCCATATAATATGCATTGATATGTTAATGGGTTATTTCCAATGTTCTGGCATGCTATTATAACTAACAAATAATCTATACACATTGCTGTACCTGTATCACCACAGCATGACAGGGTAGGCTGGTTCCTGCTTATCTGCCTACCCTACCTCAGCCGGCTGTAGTACTGGGTACCAGTGCATCTGGGACCCAGGCCAGTGGTGCCCCCTCTGTTCCCCTGCACCACCCTTGGGTTGAACTGCTTCAGGAGATGGGGCTCGTCCCCCCAGGATTGGTGGCAGAGGGGTGGTAGTCACCCAAGATTAACTACCAGCTATGGTGCGCAGGATTGTGCATAGGAGCTATGAACAATGCCTGTGCTGGATTGAGGGCAGACTCGACAACTTGATGGAGCCTGGTGGCCCTGGCACCCAGCCTCCAGCACATTCACCTTTGGGTCAGTGAAGGTGCAGTGTTGACTGCCCATGGGTGGGGAGCTCAGTCATACTGCTGCCATCTTGGGGCACATGCATATCAGATTCCACAACACCCTCCCCGTCCAAGGTGTTTACCCCCCATGTGTCACACACCACCCCTGCATACTGTCTTGTCTGTCTGCAAACACTACACCAGTACACAACAAATAAATAATGAAGGATGTACACGAGGCCTGGGATAGCAGGCATACCTGTCAGCTGTACAGATTGTTGCAGAATGCCCAGGGTTTTTCTCCTTATTTTTGGCCCAGTTTTCATAAAATCGTAGTTTTCTGGCAAAAGCAATGGCAAGCCATTAAAGATTTAGGTTAAAAAATCATGACAGACATTTCAGTTTCACACTTCATACCCTTCAGAAAACACATGTAATGTAAAACCTGTTAATCTATCAGCATTCTAAGTTTGTAAGAGCAATATTTATAGATTGTCCCACTTTTATTTATGGCTTTGTCCAGATTTCTTGCTTTAAGAGGTTGAGAGGTATGATAGCGGGTAATTGTTCCCTTTTATCAGCAACATGTTTAAACACACCTAAGGCAGCAATGGCAAAGCACATGTGTACAGCTGGGACCCTGCTGCACAACTGCCTTTCAAAGCCATGCTCATAATGCCGGGTGCAGACGTGTGCCACAGACTGTATGTATGCTCATATATCTTGCAAATACACCTGCTACAGCACTGACTCAGTAGCTCAGTTGGTTAAATGCCTTGCATGTAATATATTTTGCCACAGATAGTCCTGGGCTCAAATCCAGTGTGTTGAACATCAATTAGATTATTGTGAACACAGCAAGTAATGACTGAGTCATGCAGTGTTAACCCACACAGGTTAACTGTTACCCAAGTTTGCAAGACAAAGGCCTGTAGGTAGGGACGCAATGCACATATTTGTATAGCCAATCTATATTACTTAACAGATGTACCTTGCACACAATGCCTCGACTAGACTGTAAAGGGTACCCTTACCCTGGCTCTGCTGTGATGACACAGCTGACACTGTTATATGTACAGCTTGCTGTCCTCCAAAGAGCTCACACTCCACCCTGTATGTCCTAGGACCTATGCAGCTGTATATTAAGCTAGCTGTTACAGACCTACCATACCTCATAACCCCCTAAAACAAGGGAGCTGGACAAAATCATACATAAAAGGTTGGAAGGGGGGCAAAGGTCAGGCGACAGGGACATTTGACCCTACAAAGATAATGAGCTACTGCCTACCCTACTACATGCTGCCCCAATTTTCACTATCCTCCAAAAAAACTTGTCAACCAAACTTAAACTTACCTACAACAAAATTGCTAGATTTGCCACTAACCTTCCCCTATCACTCAAATCACTGTCTCTCCTTACAAAAACTCCATTGGTTAGAACTCCATAATCAATTCCTCCTACCTCAGCTCCTCCTTACTCATACTATCCTTCATCAATCCACCACCTGTCCATCTCTAGCAACCATCATCTCTCTGTATGTTCCTAACTGGGAACTTCGTAGCTCAGACCAGCACCTCCTTCAAATGACTAAATCAAACAAAGCCATAGGAAAAATGCAATATAGCAACTCACTTAGCTCCTCTTGGAACCAACTCCCTCTCCACATCAGATCTATCCAAAACCCAGCAAACTTCAAACTCTCTATAAAGGAATATCTGCTTAACTTCTGGAGCTGCCCCTGTAAAGACCCTACTTGAACCCTGCATTTACTGCTTACTTCCTCAATTCTTCCCTACTCTGCCACTCCCCCCTCCTCTTTCTGCTGATTCCTATCTGTTTTTCCTGCCTCTCCAGCTCTGTGACCTTTCCCTTCCACTATACTCCATTCTTCACACTATACCCCCCCCTTTCATTCCTTAATCCCTCCTCTTCCCTTCACTCTGTTCACTGGATTCTCTCACTCCAACACCTGTACACTTCACTAAACTTACACACAGGTTAGTAATTTCCCTTTCCATTGTATTGATTTTTGACATTCATCCTGTTTGTTAGGCATACAATAATATACTTCTATGTCTTTAAAAAAAGTGTTTTGACTGTATATGTTTGATTGATATGATTGTATATGTGAATACTTAAATGCTATGTTTTATGGTAATTTTCTTAATTTGTTATGTTCAAAGGCTATTTGAATTATATGTGTAAATTCTTTGCTGTAATGGCGCTTTTCTCCTCGGGTCTCTGCTCAAAAAGGGCACCTGCTCAGCCACACCAACCCTGTTAACAAATGGCAAATAAATAAAAAGATATACTACTGCAGGTTTGTATTGCTGTCTATCATTGTGGCACACTGATGTTGCTGGACTGTCCCCATATAGTTGTAATAGCACACAGCTATTTGTCTGGTAGTGGGACTTTGCCCGTAGGAGACACACCACAGTAGACTGCAATGATGGGTGTAGCGACATACAGCAGAGTCTGTCACAGCACACAGGGACATAACCATTATTGCTATCTTGGTGATAGCCACACATGTATTGTGTTAATAGACTTTGGGATATGACATGTGAGGGAGCGGTGGATAGTGCAGCTCATTTTTGGTTGTGCAGGGTCTGTATATAGTGGATGTCCATGTATCTGGTCCTGTGATGTGTTCCCCTCTTGTTGTCTTTCAGTAACAATGTCTCGCAGGAGGCACCCAGTATTCACAGCCACAGAAAATATTGTTATCCTGGATGGCCTCAGACTGCATCACCACATTCTGCTGTCCAGATGTCGCCAAAATTATGACCAATGTGCAGCACTGTGGGTTGACCTCGTCATGGCAGTGGACCAAATCACCCAACAGGACAGGACCTATGAGCAGGTCTAACACCAGGCCACAGATATGGTCAACGTTGCATGGCAAAGGGCAGCTGCTTTGGCCAGGGACTGTGCTGCCACCGGTGGAGGGCCTGCAACAGTATAACCACTCTCGGCCACAGAGGAATTCCTTGCAAACATGGGATCAGCCACCAGCTCCCAGCCATCCATCACACCATACATCCTGGAGGTGGGTGCCACAGCATCCACATCAGAGGAGCGTCCAGGTAAGCTTACTGTGTTCATCAGTGTAATACAGTATCAGTCATTGTGGCACGCTCTGCATACCAGTATACGGGTGTCAGGTCTAGCTGCATTGGGAGGGGGGAGTTTGGTTTTAACACACAGTTGTGCACATACACTCAGAATGTCAGCAATGTAGGCAGTAACACATTAGCTACTGTACATGTGGATATACACACATATTACCTTGTAACAATGCAACATGTGGTATTGCTGACAACACCTCTTCCTCATATTTTTATAGGTACGTTAGGTGTGGCCAGAGTCCAAGGTCCTGTACCTAGTAAGTGTGATACTGTTATTTGACAGATCGTATATACCCTAAGAATGTTAAGGGCTGCCATGTTCCCCTAGGCACAACTGTTATGCTTAGCCAGATTAGAATAGTTGTATGTTCCATTTCGGAGCAGTTAACTGAAGTGCATAGAATGGGTAATCACAGCTGTGTATTTGCATGAACATTAACACATTTGCACTTATTCTTAAGAAGGACTATGCAGCTTGCTATACAGGAGGCAATCACTCCAAGATGCCTGTCCCCACACAATAAGGAGATGGTACATACCTGAGGCAATGATACAACAACTGGCATATTATGTTCAAGAAAGGTGCACTGGGTTTTAGGTGTAGCTATATCAGATACACTGTCCTATTGCTCATCTCACAGGTGTATTGTACTGGCAACATTAATGAGATGTATCTTCAGTGCATGTTATAAAGGGCCTGTCTTGTCTGTATATGTTGTGTATTTGTGTGTTGTGCATGGAATCAGAAATAAGATGTGGGATGTGTAATGCAGTTGTGGCTTCTCATCTGTATGTGTCTGTGTGGATTACCATACATAATAGTGCAGGTAGTAATGTACTGATTTTGACTTTCTCCTCACAGGTGAAAATGGAGGTTGGTGTCTGTCCCCCTCACAACCCGATATCAGTGTCTCATTGAACTGTGGTGATGATGGTGGCCATAGTGAGGCACAGATGGGGTTGTTGGGAGCTGAATCTATCCCAAGGGGTTGACATCCCACTTTCTCACCCATTGTTACCACACACAGTATGCCCACACATATCCAGTCCACTGAGGCCAGAGATATCGGACAGTCAGAGGGTGGTGGCATTGAAGAAGACAGTGTGGCAACTATGGCATCAGTGAGTGTAGACACTGGCCATAGCCAGAGAGCTGGCAAGGTCCCACATAGGTAGACTGACAGGGGTGCTTGAAGGAGGACTGCTGCCCATCTACCACCTGTCACAGATGTCATATCATGGGTCACTTGCTGCATGTTTTGGTCCATCATGCAGGCACAGGCATGTTCCAAATGCAACACCAGATGGATGCTCAGGATTATGGATGCAGCACAGTCTGACATCCATGACTGCCTCCACTGCATTGGTGACACCATGGACTGTTTCACTGATGTAGTGGACAGACGGTGGGCTGAGACAGTGTCAGTTTTCACCAGACATTGTCTGTGTTGGAACATCTGGCTGGAGTAGGGCATTGGACATGTGCATGTAGGTCAGCAACACCATCTGCTGAGACTCCAAGTGGCTGTGCACGCTCATGCTCTCATAGTGGCAGTACCTCCAGCACTACAAAGGGTGTGTGCTGTCCACACCATGACATTGCAGGCCATAGGCATGTGGCCCTGGGTGGTCCCGTGGGGGACATGGGCCCAGCAGACAGCAGTTACCATCAGCTACTAGCACCACATCTGACCCTGGGCATGGTGGTGCCAGTGCCACTCCTGGCAGAGCCAGTTCCCATGTTCTTGGCCAGAGACAGTGAATTGTCCTTTCTGCCATGTATGGTACATAGCTTCCAACATACCCATGTGTAGGGCTAGCACTGGGCTTGACTGTGTACATGCACACCCTCAAACATCACTGTCACATCACCAACAGACACACGCAGCACCTCTCCATAGCCCATCTAACCAGCACCCCTTCCTGGATCACACACATGCTGTCAACTGTTTGGCACAGCCTAAGCCTCTGTCACCCCCACATCACACCCTGTGCATGTGATGATTCCTGTGCCACATCCCTGCCATCAATGCAGGGACATGCAAATATGTGTATGATGCACAGGGTGATTATATTACTTTACATGTAGTTGTGTAGTGTGGTATTATTATGCCATGGCAGATGTGGGCCTCGACAGGTGCTGTATGCTGGCATGTGTCATTACTACACATCAAACTTTGTCTGTCTTTGTTCCATAATGTTAGACTGGCAGTAGTGTTACAGAATGACAGGTGTCTCACAAACCTGTGCATGTTTCTGTTCCAGAGGTCTGAGTGGCTAAGCTATGGAGACTTGGCAGCAATACAGTGGCACAGGATGGCATGGCAGCACAGCAGAAATATGACATTGGCAAGGTGTGGCTGTATACATGCATGGTTACCTAGGTGCATATATGTTGAACAGTGTGTCAGGGATAATGGGGGCAGTCAGCATAATTATGCATGCATACCCTGTGACAAGGTCTGCTACCCTTGATACCTGTCACCTGGGTGCTCCATACATACAAATGTAGGTGGTGGCAGATGGCAGTTATGCCTAGGTAGATGTGGGCTATTTAGAGCCAGCAACTAGTCACGAGGCAGTAAAATGCATGACCATTGCACATAAGTAGCCCATATGGCAATATGCATACTGCTGCAAGGGAATATATTTGTACACACACACTTGTCTTATGTGAGATTAGAACCCCTACATACACCACGGAGTTTATGTATTATTAGATTGTCAGCCAGTGCTGTTAAGGTGGATGACATCAGCAGGCCTTGTAAAGGAAGTCAATGGAAAGGCTGGAAAGTAGTCACAGGGCCTTAATATAGATAATTATTGCACAGAGATAGGCCATACAGGCATGTTCTCACTGCTGCAAGGGGATATATTTACACATAGAGAGAGAGAGAGAGTTGTCTGTTGAGATTAGAACCCCTACCTATCTAACAGTATACACTATAGAACAAAGGTCTTATCACATGCGCCACAAAGCTCATCTACTGTTAGATTGTCAGCTAGTGCTGTTAAGGTGGATGACATCAGCAGGTCTTGTAAAGGAGGACAATAGAGAGACTGGTAAGTAGTCATAGGGCCTTAAAATGTATAACCACTGCACAGAGATAAGACATACAGGCATGTCCTCAATGCTGCATGAGGATATATTTACACAGAGAGAAACAAGATTTGCCTGCTGTGAGATTAGAACACCTACCCATCTAGTAGTAAACAGTATAGTACAGCGTTCTTATCGCATGAGCCATGGAGCTTATCTATTAGATTGTCAGCCAGTGCTGACAAGGTGGATGACATCACCAGGCCTTGTAAAAGAGGACAATGGAAAGGCTGGCAAGTAGTCACACAGCCATAAAATAAATAACCATTGCACAGACATAGGCCAGATGGGTATGTCTGTACTGCTGTAGGAAATGTATCTACACATACATACAAGGTGGCTGATGTGAGATGAGAACCCTTACCTACCTATTACACACTATAGCTCAGAGTACTTATTGAACGCACCACAAGTGAAATCTGTTTTACATGTGGATGCATTCACAGTACTTGTGGACTACACAAAGTGACCTTATATTACTCAGCATGTGTGGCCTGCTGAGTGATCCTGCTTGATGCTGCTATTGTATTTAGTGTCCTAGCAGTGAGTGCATTCTGTCATTATGTGGCCTTGGCCTGTTACCATCAGATAACTGTTGTGTGTGGAGATAAAGATAACTCCAGCACTCTGCATGTGAGTGGGGATATTCATACATCACCACACACATATACGTGTGTGTGTGTGTGTGTGTGTGTGTGTGTGTGTGTGTGTGTGTGTGTGTATATATATATATATATATATATATATATATATATATATATATATATATATATATATATATATATATATATCAGGGATGTCATCCTGTAGCTGTATGTATGCATTATGTAACTGTGTTAGGTAGATATATGTGGAAAGTCTAAGTCAGTCTACGCATTTATTTAGCTGTGTGTGTGTGTGTGTGTGTGTATGTGCCACATACTGATAGGGTAATAATTTGTGAGGTGGATACGAAGAAACAGATATGTATACAGAACTGTCTGTATACAAAGACATATTTCCACATAACAGTTCTTTGGGCTGATGAGGCATCAGACATGGGCTCAAATTAGCTAAGTGTAGGAGCATGCCTAGTATGACTGTCAGTACTTACAAGGTGACTCCAGGCCAGACCTACCTATACTCCACTCTGGGGTTTTGTGTGCTTCAGCCATTTGGCTGCTGCACCTGATTCAACAGTCCATCACCTCCCTGATATTTTGTCCAAGGTATTCCCTGGCTGTTTGCTGAACATAATATACAACACATACTTATCAACTGTACAGATTGTAATAGAATGTACAGAGTTCTGTGTCATATTTTTTGTACATTTTACATAGCATTGTGACTTTCTGGTACATTAGTGGCACATTGTTATAAATTGAACATTAGGAAATTGTGTCAGACATTTGAGTTACTGAATCCATACACATCAGGACATTCATGCTAATGCACGACTTGTTGTTCTGTGAACTTTCCACATTTCTCTGGCCAATACTTACTCATTCTCCTTATATTTGGGCCTTTGCCCCACTATCGCTCATGGCTTTGTCCCAGATGTCTTGCTCTAAGTGGTTGAGAGGTATGATGTGACTGGGGTACAATATGTAACACCACACACAGAGTGACAGTCTTCACACCTCTCACTGTAAATGTTTTTGTAGAATGCCCAGCATTCCGCCCACATATGTCTGCTCTGTTCCTCATATAGTTGTGTTTATCTGATAATATACTACTAAATGCAGTCCACTGAATTGTTGTAGGTACTCACACAGTTAAGTGATGGCCTTTACATCTTGCTGCAACCTGCTGTTATACTAGCCACCTTCTAGGTTACTCAAAGCATGTATAATGTCTGTAGGTTTGTCCCTCTGTCCCCCCATTTTCTCTGGTTTTGTCTAGCTTTCTTGCAGTAACAGACTGTGGTGTTTTGACAGTCTGTGGGACTCCTACCACACAAATAATTCACATGCAAAAGTAGGTGGGCCAGTTTCAAACCATCACCTCCATCAACCATGCTAATGTCCATAGCCCAGTGAGCCACACCAGCTTCCAGAAAGTGAGGTTTAATTCCTCACACTATCAACAGCATACAGACATACACTGTGACCCATGTTTTGTGGAAAATAGAACATGTGGTCATGTTCTTTGTGACAGCCCTGGAATTATGTGGTCTGCTGCTATATCCTTGGAAACATACTGTTACTGCAGATGTATGGTAGCACTGATGTGGTGGTGGTAGGGGACTCTGGCATTGACATTTGTGCATCTGTAACATAATCACACTGTTTGACATTTCCCATGCACAATGCAGTGGGGTTTCCAGCCATGTGGCCTAATTCATATTATGGGGCACTCAGTATTGTACAGAGTACCTGTTGTCTCAAGTAGCTGTTAGTTCTCTACAAGTAGTCCACTCTAATCCCTTGAATACATTCAGTGGTCCATACATATTCTACCATAGTCTAGTACCCTGTACAGTTCTTGTATAGGAGAGACACTTACCTTGAGAAGGCAGCAGTTGAGAGACCTGTGTTTCAGGGAAGACTCTATCTGATGCATGCAGTACACAGCCAGTACATGGTTAGGTACAGGTTGTGTGGTCTGGCTGGCATCCTTTTTACTATGTAATGCAAATTGGAGTAAGGTGTCAGTCCCTAGAATCCTAGGTTGTCAGTGCATGTGCTATGTGTTGCCTCTTGGCCAAGGCTGGGGCATACTGGGCATGCCTACGTCTGCCTAGAAGAACAGCCTCAGGGGATGTGGCTGTGGGGACCTAGGCACTGGTGGGGGGACTATGTGTCCCTTCCCTGTGATAATCCTACCGCAGCTGTTTCCACAGGATCATATTGTGTAGCATGGCACATACTGTAAACATCTGAGCACATGTGGCTGGAGAGTACTGAAGTGCTCCACCTGACATACTGAGGCACTGGAACCATGACTTGAGCAGCCCAAGCACACACACTATGATGTTCCTAGTTTGTGCGTGTGCCTCGTTATGGTATTCTTCATAGGTGTGTGTGCATGTTTGATGTGTGTCCTCATCCATGGCTCCAGAGCATAGCCAGCATCCCCCAGTAGATGGCCATATGGGATGTGCCCCCTGGCAAACATCTGGTACATCTGTGATGCGTGCCAGATATGGGAGTTGTGATATTGGCCAGGGCTGCCAGCACACACATTCATGATACACAACCTGGCAGTTGATGGAGTGATACCCCTTGCGGTTAATGTAGGCTCTACCCTCCTCACTGGGTGGTGCTTTGATGTGGACATGAGTACAGTCTATGACACCCAGCACCTCAGGGTAGTGTGCTAGACAGTAGAAGAGATACATACTACTGGCCCTCTCCTCAGAGGTGCTGGGTAAATAAATGTGCTCATTGGCATGTGTTTGCATGGCATCCAGGAACTGGTGGCGTACCCTGGATGCTGATGCCTGTGAGACCCCCCCCCCTCCCAATCATGTCCCCAGCTGGTCTTTGAAAAGTACCTGTAGCTAGTATCCAAAGGGCTACACATACCTTTGCTTCCACTGGGATGGGTTCCCCCTCTGTTGGTTCTGAGTCTGAGTTGTGGACGGCAGAGCTCAGTGAGTTCTTGTAGTACATCCCTGTCCACCCTGTAGCACTCTACAATCTCCAGCTCATGTAGCTCCTGGAAGGTTACCCTGGGCCTGAACACTCTTCTCCTCAGTCTAGGCCTATTGTCAGCAGCATTAGCACTGACCTCAGCATCTAGCAAATACAGATGTAGCAGAGCTGCAGCAGCCCCCAGCATTCTCTCAGTTAAAATGACCAAGTCTGTATGCCAGTGGTGCAGAGCATGCGGGGAAAATCACATTGTAGGGTGTATACATACTTTATAGTGCTCTGCTGCAGATGCAGTGTGTGTGATTGGCTAACTATGATGCATTCCACCTGCCAAGTACATCACTGAGGGATGGAATGGCCCAGTTTAGGTGGAACAGGGATCATCAATAATTTATATATGATTGACTTTCTCAGCCAATTTCTTTTTTTTTTTTTTGACAGCCTTCCTTGCTAAGCACTGCAGTGCAGTACGCAAACCCACATCACAGGAATAAACAATGCTCAGCTGTCAATAGACACACCCCCATGAACAGGCATACTCAGCACAGTGGCGCGGTGCACAGACATTCTCAAACCAGCTTAAACACGTGCACGGAAGCTAAACAAAGCTTAGCAGCATGGGACACCCCCCCCCCCTGCTCAGCTCAGAAGTGCACAAGGCACCGCTGTCCTCCAATGTGCTTAGAAAAATAAGGACACACCCCCTTTTGATGTAAGCTAAATCTTCTGTGGACACCAACATGGTTCTGGGGTTACACGGATGTGATCTGTGGGCACGGATTCCCATTTTTGCTATTCAGTGAACCCAGCTCATTTGCATACAGATCCGTGCACACAACATGGAAACTACACTGTTCTAGGACCTGCCTCTTTAGCAACCCACAGACATCTACCATCGTACATACTCCATGCAAGGCCCTATAATGCATTATTGTCACATTTTATTTTTTATATTTTTACACTTTTAAATATATTTTTTTGCATAACTGCATATTTGCACACTGCTGCGTGTCTCATGAACATAATACGGGTATTAAAAAAATAATTAAATTATCTTCCATTACTTTTTGGATACACAGCACATAGTTTTGTACATTTCTGTGTCTGTTATGCTATTTCTGAATTTTAACTTACCTTTTATAGCCCCTGTTCACTTTTTAATTTTACATACATGGAAATTTCCATGTACACTTTGAACATCAGCACGGGGTCTGCAGGACTATCTATCTGCTTGGTGGATTGCTCCAGCACCCTCATTTGCATGAAATTCACCTGCTTATGAGGTGATTTGCATGCCATGAACACTTCCGTATCTGCACACTCGTGCATGTCCCTCAGCTCCATTTACTGGATCCACGGCTGCTTACCTCTGTGTAAACTCCATGCCACTATGCCTACATGGAAATTTTATCTGTGTAGGCTTTATTGAATTCCCCTCTTAAGTCTTTGGAAATATTCCTTACTAAGTTTTATTCACATTTGTTTATTTTATTGTTGATCTTTCATCAATTCCCAAATATTTATATACTGCCTCTTGCTCAAGTTCTTTTATATCACATGCTTTTCCCAAACTGATGTTTTCTTGGTGCTGCAGTTTTCCTGCTTTAAAGGTTGCTTTTGCACATTTATCAAGACCAAGTGACATTCTTATATCATCTGAAAAAGTTTTGACTACTTGTAGTTGTGCTTTCAGTTCCTCATCTGATGAGCTATACAGTTTTAAACCATTGGAAAAGAGAAGATGAGAGGTCTTTACACTTTGTTGATTTCTAAGAGCCAAATTATAGCCTTTGCCTAATCTGTTAAGTAGACAGCTTCATGGGTTAAGGGCAATACAGAATAGCAGCGGTGTCAGGGAGTCACCATGGAATACCCCCCTTTGAATTTTTATCCCTGGAATAACTTGTCCTTTATCATGGCTTAATTGCAAAGTGGTCTGCCACTGTTTCATGGTCACTGTAGTGTAGTCGATCAGTGCAGAGTGTACCTTATACATTTTTAAGCACTCTTTTATCCATGAATGTGGAATACTATTAAATGCTTCTTTGTTATCAATCCATGCCATACTTAGATTCTTCCCCTTTTTATAGTTTTCCATTATGGCAACAAATGATCCTTTGTTCCATATGACTTTCTTTTATTCCTCTTTTGTTTTATTGCCATGACTGAATTTTCTTTTAAATGAGTATAACTCTGTTGACAGCAATTCTGGTATATAGTTAATACATTATCAGAAGGCAAGTTACTGGTCTATAATTTTCAGGATAACTTGCAGGTTTACTCTTAAGTAGGAGGATTGTTTTTCCTGTTGTTACCCAGGTTAGTGTCTGTTCGGGCTGCACATATAAATAATTTTTACTCATGGCTGAATCTTTGTGCAAAGATGTTAATACTTTTAGCCAGAAGTTAGGTACTGCATCTGGGCCCAAGGTTTTCCAATTGGAGGCTTTTCTTAACTTTATCTCAGATAATCTCTGTGGTCATTAGTTCATCCCATTTCATATCTTGCAACTTTGAACTTCTTATTCTATCTTGTACTTCGTCTATCCATTTTGCATATTTATGTTCCACAGGATCTTCATAGATATTGCTCCAAAATGTATCCATTTCTTCCTTTTTGGGTGGTCTTTCAATTCCTTTTCCCAATTCTCTATAGAACACTTTGGGGTCATCAATAAATTGCTTATTTTGTACTTTTCCTTTATATTTACCTATTTGTATCTTCTACACTTTTCCTGCCTGTGCTAAGATGTTTAGTTTATTATTTGCAATAGTGCAAGATAGATCCTGATCCATTATAATATTGTGCATTGCTTTTATCACATCTTTGAGTACTTTTGTTGATCTGTTCCCTCTTCTATTTTCCTCTAACAGTGACACATCTTGTTTTAATTGCTTTATATTTTTTTCCATTCGATACTTCCATGATGGTATTCAATTTCTCCCCTTCCTTTCCCTTACTACACTGTTCTTGTGGTAGACTTTTATCTGTTAGTAATTTAGCTGCACAGTAATATATCCTGTTTACTTCTGTTACATCACATGGATATCTATGGACGGTCATAATTACTGTGTTTATTTGTTTATCAAACTTCTGACTTTTTGGGTTTTATTGACCTTCTGCAGTCTATTTCTTTCATTGATCTTAATATTTCTATCCTCCTTTATAACCTGTAGCATGTCCTCAGAGTAACGGTGCCTGAAAGGAATTAGAAGACTTATCTGCCAAACTGTAAGGCTTGGGGTCCTTAGGTGTAGATAAATTAGACAGCCCTTCTGTTGTTTAATTCCATTGTGTGGGGTGTCATAGTGACTGCACTTGGCCAGATGGAAAAGGAGAACCAGTGTTTTCTTGGTCAAAAGGAGGTCAGGCAAAGGTATTTTCTGATTGTCTTTTTGACTCTGTGGGATAACAGAAAGGGAAAGCATTAAGGAATTTCCATTTCCATGGAGAGGAGAAAGCATCTGTTTTTCCAGGCTCTCTTGTAAGGGGCTCTGGAGCAAAAAAGTCTGAACTGTTTGATCAGAGTGAAGGCAAAGACATTTGACCAGGTCATTCCCCACTAATGGACAATCTCAAGGAACAAAAATATGGCCAATGGCATGGGAAACTGTTGCAAATTTATAAAAATAAAATTTTTTTTTTGGCTGATTTTGGCCGTTTAAGCATAGGGCAGTGGCACGCAAATAGGATTGTGCCGAAAATGGAAAAAAATGTGAAAAGACAATTTTAAGTGAAATCTGCATTTTGCCATTATAGTCTATGGCATGCAGAATCAAAACAATAACATGCAACACAGGTTGCTAAGGAGGCAGACTGTGGTGTAGAGTTGTAACCAGGGGCTAATGCAGTGGGGTATGCAAATGGGCAAATTTTATTGAATCACTAAATGGGAGACCATTCTTTGGCTGCACCTAACCGTGTAGGAGCTATAATTCTGCAGTGTAAGCAGGAGGAGCAGCTGTCATGAAAAGGGAGTATGTCATGCTTGGTGTAAACACATTGGATCTCCACGGCTCCCAGTTGAGCTTAGCTAAGCACAGCTAAGCAGGGGGGTGTGCCCAGGGGTTACATTAACTCATTTCATGAAATGAAGAGTGTGTTCATGTTCAGGGGAGGGCCATTTCTACTGCAAAGTGTTTACTTTAGCTAAATGGGTTTGAACAGCATGTAGCAGGACTAAAACAAACAAACAAAAAAAAAACTGAAATGGCAAGACTGTTTACATTTGTGCACCGGGTTTGTGTGGCGTGACTCAGGGCTTAAAAGGAGCGGAAATGGGAAGGGGAAAAAAAAAGAAAGGGAAATAGCAAAATAAAAGCAATATAAATATATTATAATATAAAATAAAATAGCAAGCAGGTGGAATGTATTATAGCCAGCCAATCATACAGGCAGCATCTGCAGCACAACAGTATAAACTATACAAACACCTTTCAGTCTGTTTTTTCCTACAAACACAGCACCATTGGTGTACACATGCGGGGGAATTTTAACTGAAAAAATTTTAGGGACTGCCATTGCTTTGATCTATCAGTATGTGCTAGTGGCTGAGGCAGTGAGGAGGATAATGCTGACAACTGTCCCAGACTGAGGAGGAGGAGAAGAGTGTTCAGACCCAGGGTAACCTACCAGGGGCTACATGATCTGCAGATAGTACAGCGCTACAGGGTGGACAGAGACATACTTCAGCAAATCATTGAGCTGTGCCGGCCTGAACTCAGACCCAGAGCCAACAGAGGAGAACCTATCCCAGTGGATACCAAGATATATTTAGCTTTAAGAATACTAGCTACAGGTACTTTCCAAAGACCTACTGGGGACATGGTGAGGGTCTCACAGGCATCTTCATCCAGGGTACTCCACCAGTTCCTGGATGCCATGCTACCACATGCTGGTGAGCACATTTACTTCCCCAACACCCGTGAGGAGAGGACCAGCAATATGCATCTCTTCCACCGTGTAGCAGACTACAAGGAGGTACTGGATGCAATAGACTGCACACACATCCACATCAAAGCACCACCCGGTGAACAGGGTAGGGGCTACATAAACTGCAAGGACTTCTCCTCCATCAACTGACAGGTCTTGTGCAATGCCTAGGGCATTATCATGAATGTGTGTGCTGGCAGCCCTGGAAAATATCATGACTCCAACATCTGGCATTCATCATAGCTGTACCTGGCATTTGCCAGTGGGGACATCCCATATGGCCATCTGGTGAGTGATGCTGACTATGCACTTGAGCCGTGGATGATGACACCCATCAGAAATGCACACACCCAATCAAGAATGCCATAATGAGGCACACGCACAAACCAGAATCATTATAGAGCATGTGTTTGGGATGATCGAGTCACGGTTCCACTGTCTTGACATATTTATTTATTTATTTATTGCAGTTGGTTTACCAGGATAGTCCATTGGGCCATTGAAGAACCCGTTTTCAATGGAGTCCTGGGGAGAAAAGCTCCAAAAAGAAAAATAAATGTACATTACAGTAAATATATAGGCACATGCAATAAAAGAGCATGAGCTCCAAAAAGAAAATAAATGTACATTACAGTAAATATAAAGGTACATACTATAAAAGAACAAAAGCAAAACATAAATGTAATTAACATTCGACAGTGACAATCTTGGTACAGGCTAATGAGGGAATAAAAGCAAAAAACATAAATGCATTTTAATGAACAGACATAGTAGATAATTAGAGTAGAGTGCTAGTACAGGGAAAGGTAGAGTTGGTTATGTGGGGTGGGTACAAGAGCATTCCCATTGAGATGCTAGGTGTAAGAAAAGTGACTTCTTGAAGGTAGAGTGGTTGGAAGTAGTGCGGATGTTTGGTGGTAGGGAGTTCCAGAGGCGTGCAAGGCTGAAGGAAAGGAGGTTTTTGCCTGGGGGATGATTTGGTTTGTGAACCTCTAGTAGATTTTGATTATTAGACCTTAGAGCTCTATTTGGATGGTGCATTTTAAAGGCAGAGGAGAGGGAGGGACAGTTAGAGGGTCCATATCTGGTGGAGCCTTGCAGTACTCTCCAGCCACATGTTCATTGTATGTGCCATGCTACACAATATGATCCTAAAGGAACAGCACAGGGAAGGGTCACACAGCCCCCATTGCTAAGGTTCCCACAGGAACAGAAGGACTCAGAGGAACCCTTGAGCCAGCCCCTGTAGGCAGATGGAGGCATGCCCAGTATGCCCTAGCCTTGGCAAAGAAGCAACGCATAGCACACACAATGACACTGTAGGGACCCAGGGACTGACACCTCTCTCCAACTCACACACACAGTAAAATGGATGACACACACATTACACTACCTGTAGCTTACCATGTATAGGCAGTGTACTGCGTGCATCCAACATAGGCATCCCTCAGGCACAGTCCTCACAACTGCCGCAGGCACACGGTAAGTCAGTCTTCTTAACAATAAATTAATGGATTAGTATGTTCTGGTAGCATAGCTATGGTATCACTGCATGCATGTAAGGGAATGGGGTGGCCTACTGGGATAGCAGCAGACAACTGACAGCTATGTGGGATACCAGGAAATGTTTGCCCAGTACTGGCCTCCCCACACTATGCAGTAGTACCCAAAGTGACAAGTCCCACTGCAGTATATGTGGGGGGGTCATAGGTCACAGGCATGGAGGTCAGTGTGGGAGTCCCATTCTCACCCCTCAGCCTCACCCAGCAAGCCAGCTGTAGAAAACTATTAAGAAATGACTGACAAAGGCCCACAAATAGCGACAGTGATGAAATACCCCCTAAAGACTTTACACAGTGATAGTATAGCTGTTGTTGCAGTAAGGCTCTGAAGGGTAAGAAATCTGAAACTCAAAATATGCCATTACAATTTGACTTGTGGTCCTTAGCAATACGCCACTAGTCTCCAAGACAGGGCACAATACTATGTTAAATGGAACCAATGCAAATGTGTACAGTTGACAGGTGTGCCCCCCCCACACATATTCCCATAGAACTGCAGTAACATGTATGTTTGTAGGGAAATAGCAGCAGAGCACAGATTGACAGGATTGTCCCAATCTGCATGATAACTTGTTGCACGTCCACAATATGCAGGGGTCAATGAGCTAATGTATATGTGTAGTTAATACTGTCAGGATGAGGCCAGCACTTACTCCTGGCTGTTGTGTCATAGTGGCCTAGGTACAGTGCTGTGGTTAGCAGGGCCATATTCCAAGAACTGCAGTGCCAACTAATCTGCATGTCAGCTACACCTACAGTAGGAGTTGTACACAATGTCCAGATGTCAATATCTGTTATTGCAGGAAAGCTGGACAGGGGGCCACACATATGGACAGTACACAGCTTGGAGTAGCCTACCATACCTCTCAACTGTACAGACCTATTGTAGAATGTCCAGAGGTTAGCATCACAGTTGTGGTCTGTATATCATGAAATAGTGGCTGCTGGAAATTCATTGGCAAATCACGTAAGACTAAGGTCAGAAAATAATGACAGATTGTAGTGTCAGACATCATATCCTATTGAAAAATGCATGATAATTCAAAACCTGTTAATGAATCACCTTTCTAGGTTTGTAAGGCCAACACTTAAAAATGGTCCCTATATTTAGGGCTCTGTTCTGCAATTAGTTATGGTGTTGTCCAGATGTCTAGCTCACTAAAGTTGAGAGGTATGGTCCCTAGTAGGACAGCAGGTTCCTGAAGGACAGTATACTGCCAGTATATAAAAGGCTGCCACCTTTCTGCGTCAGTACTGACAACATGTCACTGGCCAACAGCCATACTTCTGGAATGACACACGTTGTCACTGGAGCACAAGTATGCCATGTATATCTGTTCTGCTTTGTCCTGACATTGCATTTGCCTGCCAACTATTTGCAAAACAAGAAAGAGTCATATCAAAACAGCAATGGCAGACAGATGGGAAGCAGATATCATAACAGCAAACAAGCAATTGCAAATGGGTCTCCCAACTGTCCATGTTTGGCAGAACATTATTAACACCCTGTCCCAATGTGTGGGCCTTTGCCTGTCATATTTGGGCCTGTCCAGATGTCAGTCTGTGATGGTATGACAGCTAGGCCCATATGTGGCATCATAATAACATATTGCAACACAAACTATCTAAGGACCACAGCAAATGGAGTGGTGCAATGATGGACAACCTGCTAAATAGGTACACTCAGAGGTGTGAAGTCCACAACCTTGTATGTGATGTAATGGCATGTACCCCGCCCACATCACAATTACAAATACATAATAGCAGCAACTGTGGCCAAAGCCTGTCACCAGACTACAGAAGGACAAAGAGACACACATAAGAGGAAGGGGAACCACTGGCCAAGTGGAGAATGTGCACACCAGAACAGACTGTGCAGTAACATAGGTGGCATGCTGGCATGCAGTGTAAGGAGTCAGTAAACATCACCTGCAAATACACAACACACACCCATGTACGTGGAGGTCCGCAACAAAACAAAACCCAAACAACGGACACTTTAAGAGGCAAAATCAAATGAGAACTCCACAAACCTACACATCACAGACCATGTAGACTCCACACACCAGGGTCTTGCAAACACTAAGGCCTTACCCCAAACATCTACCCTACACAGGCTAACAGCACTGTCCCTTTACCTTTTTCTATACAGACTCTGCTGAGGTGACCCTTCTCTTGCATACAAAACAATTCAGACCCTGCCTTGATGGGACTGTTGCAAATGTGGAACTCAAGGCGCACTCCATCAACCTGTAGGCACAGCATCAACCTGGGCTGTGATATCAGTACAGCTTGTTGGTGTGACAGATATGTGTACCACACACTCCCCCATCTGTGTAATACACTCCCTGTCAACATCAAGCCAAGTGCCTCAATACCCCTAGTGATGTGCTTCCTGTATAAGTGCAAGGGAAACACAGAATACAGTCCTGTGTCCCTCCTGGACATGGGCTCTGCATGCTGACATGTCTTAACATGGGCTACACTCTTGCCTACATGTGTTATAAGGGCTTCAGGATCAATACCCTACTAACGGCATAGCAAACTACCAACCTATACACAACTGTCAGTGGCTCACCACAGTACTCTGTACTGCCCTGCCACTGACATACCTGGAAGTCACAGTGCTATGTGGAATATACTACACATATAATTGACATTTCTGTACAATAGAATGCATTCTGTACCAACACCCATACCTCCCAACCTCTGACAGCAAGACATCTGGACAGGGTCATACATAAAAGTGGGACAAAGGCACAATGATAGGCACATGTTGTAAATATTTGCCCTTACATACTAAGTTGGTAGGATACGGGATTTTGAATTAGGAAGTGTATGAAGGTTATGACGTCTGAAGCACTAATGTCTGACATTAGTTTGTAACATCAGTCTTCAAGTATATGCAACTAACGTGACATAAAAACACAAGTTTATGTAGACTGGGCAAAACTTCTAGGCAAACACCTGGACAATCTGCCACAAAATGTACATTTTAGAGGTATGGCCACACCAGGATATGACTTTTCAGGTAACAATACTACACAAGCAGGAGATCCCCAGCCAGTATATCACCAAGCTGCTGGACTGTTTGCACATCTTCATCAGTCAAATGGCTGTAGCCAAACCTCTCAACTGGCCTTTTGGGGCAAGAATGTCTATAGTCAGGCTCATAATATTGGTCTGTGCATTCTACATCTTGTGTTCCTCTGGTAAAGCACTGTGATGATCTGAGGATGTCTGTCACTAGGTAATGACACAATACACTGCAGTGTCAGACATGTCTGAAAATGTCTGCTAAAACAAACCCAGTAACCCTAGGAAAGTCTTGTTTACTTTTGAGAGGTATGGATGTAGCACACAAAACCCTGGTCCAGAGTGCACCTATCTCTGGAATGCAGTCACACACTCACTATAGAAGGTCACACTGGGCATGCTCCTACACTTTGAGAATCACAGGCCATGTTGGAACCCACATTGGACTATATAACTGTATTGAGTATATATGTCTTTGCATACAGATAGCTATGTACACCTTAACTATCCCTACACACACACCCATCAGACAGGATTACCCTCAGTTAGCTGTAGGTGGCTCATATGTGATATATCTGCATCTGTTGTATGTGATACACAGACATATATATGGGCAACAGATAACAATATGTCAAGCATACACACGCAGATGTGGGGAAGAGAGAGACACAGAGTGAGTCACACACATGGATACCCTGAATGGCATAAAGTGATGTCCTTTTGTGGACAGTGGCATACCGGTTGTAACCAGTTACATGTGCCAGCATAAAGAAGAGCTCCATTGTGTGAGGTAGGGGTTGTAATATCACATCACCTGCCTCTGTGTGTGTGTCTGTAGGTCTAAGTATTAGGAGGCGGTTCCCACTCAGTACACTTCCCATTGCCCTACTGCACAAGATATGCTGCTGTCATTCACCACAGAAGTACCATTGTACACCTGTCAGCCCTATATGCTCTGTAGAGTGTGTGATAACTGCGCAACACTATAGTACAAATAACTAGATGGATAGGGGTACTAATCTCAGTCCTGGCAAATGTAACTCTGTGTGTGTTTGTAGATGAAACAGTTTTAGGCCATTCCCAAACACTACACTTCCCATTAGCCAACCTTATCAGTACACTTCCCATTGCCCTACTGCACAAGATATGCTGCTGTCATTCACCTTACAAGCACCTTTGGGCACTTGTCAGCCCTGTAAGCTCTGTAGAATGTGCGATAACTGCATAACAGTATAAGACAAATAACTAGATAGGTAGGGGTTCTTATCTCAGTCCTGGCAAATGTATGTCTGTGTGTGTGTGAGAAAGTGTGTGTTTTTAGGTGAAACAGTTTTAGGCCATTCCCACACAGTACACTTCCCAGTGCCCAACCTTAGCAGTCCTGCTGATGTAATTCACCTTAGAAGCACCTTTGCACAGCCCCAGCCCTATAAGCGCCTTGGCGCATGCAATAACTATGTAACAATATAGTACAAATAAGTAGATAGGCAGGGGTTCTATTCCCAGTTCTGGCAAATGTGTGTAAGTGTGTATGTTTGTGGGCTGAAGTATTTTGAGGACTTTCCCACCCACATCCCTTCCCAGTACCCTACTTTAACAGTCCTGCTGATGTCATTCCCCCCTAGAAGTACCTTTGCACAGCCCCAGCCCTATAAGCTCTGTGGCATGTGCAATAACTATGTAACAGTATAGTACAAATAAGTAGATAGGCAGTGGTTTTATTCCCAGTTCTGGCAAATGTGTATGTGTATAAGTGTGTATGTTTGTTGGCTGAAGTATTTTGAGGGCTCTCCCACCCACACTTCCCAGTGCCCTACTTTAGCAGTCCTGCTGATGTCATTGCCCTTAGAAGTACCTTTGGACAGCTCTCAGCCCTATAAACATGTAATAACTAAGTAACAATATGGTACAGATAACTAGATAGGCATGGGTTCTACACTCAGTTGTGTCAAATGTATGTTTGTAGGGTAATGTATTTTGATGCCCTTCCCACCCAGTATATTTCCAATTGCCATATTTTACAAGGACTCTTGATGTAATCACCTTAGACATACCTTGCAACACTGTGAAATCCTATAAGCTCCACGGCACATGTGATAACTGCGTAAACTTGTAGTACACATAAGCAGATGGGTAGGGGTTCTAAACTCAATACTGGCAAGTGTGTGTGTGTGTGTGTGTGAGAGAGAGAGAGAGAGAGAGAATCACATTATCCTTGTGTGTATTTGGGTGAGAATAATATCCTCTGGGGGTGTGGGTCATACCATTTGAGGCATATACCACTCAGTACAAGTCCCATTGCCCTACTTTACAAGGCTTATTGATGTCATTCACCTTAGATGTACCTGTATACACTTGTCAACCCTCTGAGCTCTGTGACGTGTGCAATAACTGTGTAATACTATAATAGAAATTCTCAGATAGGTAGGGGTTCTAATCACAATACTGACAACTATAGTAGTGTGTGTGAAGCATATCCCCAGTGGCTGTAAGTTATACCATTTTAAGGGCTGTTGACCCCCTACCCATTACATTACTTTAAAGACCCTGTTAATGACATCTGCCTCACATGCACCATGTAACACTATACAGCCCATACCAGTCATCTGTACAGATGTACATGGGATATCCATATGTTTGCAACCTATATGTGGTCTGTGTCCCCTGACAATGAGCATACCTGTGATGTCATTGCCAAGTATGTCACAGTTACCATACTGACACACATGCCCGCATCAGACATCACATCTGACTGACACATCATGCTGATACAAAGTCTGTCACTTGTGCAGGTTTGTAGGAGCAGTAGACAAGACCAACTGCTATGTCTGGTGGGTTATCCCACCATCCATGAAGGCATTTGCAAGACTACCTGTTGTAAGGGGTTGCGTGCTATGTCCCAGGCATATAGTCTATGTGGAGCATGTCATGTGTACACAGCAGTATAGTACATAGAAGTGGATATGTATGGTTACTAATATGTCTACTGGCAAATGTGGGTTTCTGTATGCACAGCCCCTGTAGCCGTCTTCAGTGTGTGTATGTGATGGCTATACCATTCTGTGTGCCTATTCCACCCTGTGAACTCTCCCATTGCAACCTACTGTCAGCCCACACAGATGTCAGCCACGGTACAGGCACAGTTTCTAACACCAAGCCAGCATGGTGCAATTGTCATATCACTGTGTATTGTACATTAATAGGCGGGTAGGTCATCTACTGTAAGTGTCTCCTCCATGTGCATGTGTGTCTCAATGCATGTCCCCTTGCAGTGGTGTGTATGTGTGTCAGGTGGCTCTAATATCTTAAGGGCCTCTGAACCCACCATTGGTAATCCTAACAGCCCCTGCAATTGTCACCCACTTCAATAGCAGTGACAGACACTGCCACAGTACTGCTGTGCTCTCTGTGTTATGTACCTAGTGCTATCATTTGTAAGGCTGTGCTCATCCATTCGTCAGCTGCCCCATGTACAGGACTATGACTACCAGCACTGTTTGTAAGCTTCTGATCCCCCCCCCGAGCCTTAGTGTTGGAGTGCAGCCTTCTAGCTTATCAGTGGGAGTGGTAAGTACTAGGTAGCCTGTCTACCACAAGAGGAGGGGTTCTTGGCCCAGGAATTGTAGTTTATTAACCATTCGGGAAGTTGTCCATCTCTTTCAAATTTCTGGTTTAAAAGACCACATCTGCGCTTGTTTCCCATCTTTCCTGCAACTAACCTACTGGAAAGCACTAGAAAGCTTTAAACTGATATAAGCCTTCCAGCTTAAGAGAGAGACTTTGGAGTCATTGAGCATCAGTTTTCTGTATTTTCTTGCTGTACTTAACTGTTTTCTGCCTAAACGCTGATTTTCTAGCACTTATTGTGATTTAAAAGCTTGTTTTTTTTCACATATTGTACTTATTTGACTGCCTGCACTTTTAAAAAGTTTTTTGTTTAAATAAATTGTTTAGCTGTTGTAAACTACACACTAAAGTGTGATAGCCTTTTCTGATCACTTGTAGTCATTTAAAGCTGTTTTAAGTGTACTTTTTACCATTTTTGCCTTATCTTTTCAAAAAAAAATAAATAAATAAATTTCTTGTTTCCCGCCTTTCTAAGCTAGTATAGTCCAGTTTTCAGGCTAGTGCTGAATTCAGGGCTGTGTTACAAGTTTCTGAGTTGCCCATACCTTACTTGGATAGAGGGAAGTTTCTCTGTTCACCTGTGAGAGAGAGGAACTTTGAGCAGCCATCTGTCCCTGGAGGAGTGGTTCCAGCCCAGAAGTTAGTAGTTTAAAAAATGCATTGCACGGTTTTGTGCACCGGGCAGCACCGGTTAGCTAGGGTTAAATTATTCCCGGCTCCACTAAGTCTCCTCTTCAGTTTTTCACTTGAAACTAGTCTCTCAACCTAAGCACTCAAAAAGCATCCTATAACTCTCAACCTAAGCACTCAAAAAGCATCCTACAGTCCAGTACTTGCCCAGACCTAATAGCAAGCACTAATATACCCCGACACTTGACTGCCCAGCAGGGCAAGGCTCTTTATCCACCCATCACCAACCATGCAGCTCACCCTACTATTCAGGCATGACCAAAGGGCAACTTCAGGTGTACTCTCCAGTCCATCTGGTGAATCTGGGTATCCTGAGGCAATGTTACAACTGCCTCATGTACACAGACAGTCCTCCTACCACAAAACACTAACATATGTGAGAGATGCAATTATACAGCCAAACTGGAGGCTAAGGTATCTCCACCCAAGACTGGAGCAGACCGTCATGAGGAGAAGGTTAACACTTGCACCACACCTCCAGCCTCACATAGACCTACTAAACCAGCACTGGCAAAAAATATACATAAATACACTAAATCATACTCGGAGGCTCTAAATAAAAACCTGCAAAAGCATCAGAGAGCTCCAAAGCAAACACCCACAAAACCTGCACCTCCTGTCACAAACCAGACAATACATAAAACACAAAATCAATGTGCCACACAATCACAGCCCTTAAGGTGAAATAACATACCTAACACACTAGTAATAGGTGACTCAATAGTCAGACACACTGACGTCCCACTCACTAGGCTGGATAAGGAGAAGCTTACTGTTAGCTGCCTGTCGGGAGCCAGAATCTGCCACATAACACAAGCACTCAGGTCACTCCAGAACAAGTGCAAGTATGACTCTGTCATTGTTCATGTTGGTGTGAATGACCTGAGCCATACCTCCCTGGACTACATGAAAAGAGACATGGAAGAGCTCTCTGATCATGTAGCCTAGGCGGGTATGACCCTGACCCTGAGTAGCATCCTGCCCTCACCAAGAATGTTACCTCAGTATAAAGAAAAAAATATCTATTTCAACAATTGGCTAAGCTTCTGGTGTCATTCAAAGGGGATCCAGTGTCTGTCAGCCTGGGATGACATGCTTGACAAGCCGCGTTGCTTCACAAAAGATGGCTTGCACCTGTCATCCCTTGGCTTTTGAATACTGGCCAAGGCTCTTGCTGCCCCCATACTGCCTTTTTTAGGCAAGGCTCAAAATTTAAACCCACTTCCAAAAACCGTACAAGTAAAAAAAATTAGGGTTATGCTACTCAACGCCAGGAGTTTAAATCTCAAAATGCATGCACTCGAAGCACTCCTAAGTATGGAGAACGTAGATATCTGTGCAGTAACTGAAACCTGGTTCAAGGCTCCAGAGATCACTCCAGCACTACTGGGCTACAACTCATACCACACATTTCGGCCACAGAACACGGACCAAAACACAAAAGGAGGGGGAGCATCCATATTCATCAAGGATACCCACACCTCCAGTGTGGTGCAGCATGATACATCTGAGATCATCCATGTGGAACTAACATCAGGAAAATCTGCAATGCAAATTGTGGCCTGCTACAGATCACCCTCCATGACCCAGGACCACCACTCCGCCTTTCTGGAGACACTGGAAAACATGAAGGTCCTACCGAACACCCTGATCCTGGGAGATTTCAATTACCCTACTATTAACTGGGAAAACTACTTGAGTACAAACTCCCAGGCTCAGCGCTTCCTGGAATTTATCAGCTGAAATGCCCTGGATCAGCTGGCAAACTCCCCTACCAGAGGCCACAACATATTGGACCTGGTCATCACCAACATTGGCGACAGATGCTCCGTACTGGAGGTCAACCCATCACTGGTTAGATCAGACCATAAACTAATCACCCTGGATGTCTACACCCCCCACCACCCCCATCCAAGGAAACCACAGTGAAAAACTTTTCTAAAGCAAACTTCACCTTGCAGAGGTGGTAAGTTTCATAGCCCCCACGCTAAAGGATAACACTGCCCAAGATGCAGAATCCTTTACAATTGCACTCTATGAGCACCTACAAGGATGCATGGATCATGCCATCCCTAGCAAAACCAAGACTCACTCCCCTAAGAGAAGGAAACCAGTCTGGTGGACCTCTGCCATAAACAGGTTATACAACAAAAGAAGGAAACTAGTTCAGAAAAAAAGCAAATCCCAAGAAGGAAAGACATCCCTGATCAGTATCAGTAAGAAACTAAGGTCCCTCATAAAATCACCCAAGACTAACTTCTAAAGAAAAATAGCCAAGGATTTGAAAGATAACCACAAAGCCTTCTTTAGCTTTGTCAAGAATCTAAGGGGCAACTCGCAGATATGCTCTGGGATAGTGCAAAATAGCACAAAATATACTGAACCTACTGATATTGCCAACATACTGGCAGATAGATTCAGTGCAAATTTCACCTCTCCCTCACCTTCAAAAGGGCCCACAACAATACCGGAAAAGTGTAGTGTCCTGGAAATCACAGAAGCACAGGTGAAAACAGCATTTTCAAAAGCCAAAAACACAGCATCAATGGGGCCAGATGGTGTCCCAGGCTGCATCTTTCATGAACTACAGAACAAACTAATCTCCCACCTAAACACGCTGTTCAACCTCAGCCTCTGCACAGGCTATGTGCCCATAGAATGGCACACAGCAATGGTTATTCTGCTCCACAAAGGAGGGGCCAAAACTGACCCTGGTAACTATCGCCCCATAAGCCTGACTAGCCTGGTCTGCATGGAGCGCATCATCATGGAACTCATTAACAAAGGCATTGGGAACTGCCAAACACTTGACCCAACCCAGTTCGGCTTTAACGGCAGATCATGCCTACTAAACCTAGTTGACTTCTTCAAGACAGTTACCACGGCCATAGACGAGGGAAAGGTGGTTCACACAGCCTACCTTGATCTTGCCAAGGCATTCAACACCATTCTTCACTCGGGTATTATAGAAAAACTCACCAGCCTGAACATAAACCCCTATGCCACAAGATGGGTTGCCAACCGGCTTACAGACAGAACTCACATGGTAAGAATAACGGGCTCCAGGTCTGACTCTAAAACCAGTCACAAGTGGTATCCCACAAGGCTCGGTTCTGGGAACCCTACTGTTCGGCATATATTTCTCAGAAGTACAGGCAAATACAGGAGGACTATGGCTAACCAAGTTCGCCGATGACTGCAAACTGGGAGCCATAATTGACTCTCCGGCTGACATGGACATCCTCCAAAAAGGCCTTACCGAGACAGACACCTGGTGTCAAAGTCATGACCTCAAGCTAAATACCAAAAAATGCATAGTCATCCTGTTTGGGGAAAAACAAAACACCCACAAATTATCACATAGGCGGCAGCCCCCTTAATACAGAAGAGGTAATAAGAGATCTGGGGACCCAGGTAGATAGTAATCTATCCTTTGACAATCATATTGCCAAAGTAGTTAAGAAATCATTCTATGTGGCCATCTAATTACTGAGGTGTTCACATTTAGAAATAAAGAGGTTATAGTGCCCCTCTACTCATCACTCATCATAGAGTACAATGCCCCATTTGGGATGTACCTCACAAGACACTTCCAACAGCTTGAAAGACTACAAAAGCACCTCACCAAGAGGATTACTGGCCTCAAACATATGTCCTATGCAGCCCGACTGAAAAAACTCTGGCTGTACTCAGTGGCATATTGCTTACTCAGAGGTGATCTCTGCCTGACTTACAAAGCCATGTCCAACTCAGAATTGATGAACATGCTCCACCTAAAGAAATCCAAGTCACTGCAAGCCACACGCTCTAGTGAGCTAAACCTCACCACAACAATAAATAGAATATGCTGGAGGGATAGATTCCCGTCACAGAGGCTCCCCATGCTTTGGAACAAAATTCCTAACTACATTAGGCAGAGCCCCTCACAAACACTCAAGAGAAGCCTTGACGAGTGGATGGATAACAGAAAATACACCACTGGGATCACTTCATTGGCTCTGCTTGACAGAGGCTCAGTTAATTAATCAATGGGGCGGTGAAAGCTGACACACACTGGCTAGGCTTATAAATGCCCTTGGGCAGATAGCCTAGTACCTACCTATGAACCTATAAGAGGCAAGACATGCATATGGATAGTAGACATACATGCTGGTGATTGTCAGGTTAGACTAACACAGGCTGACCTGTGTCAGGAATATATACCCCAAACCTGTCATACACAGTACCAGGTATACCCTCATCAACTGCATCATGGTTGAGTGGATGTGACATAAATGGCAGGGGCAACGGGTGCTAATAGTTGAATCTGTTGCAGTTAAAGTAATGGCTAGGCTTGTGAGGCAGCTATTGCCAGTACTCCAGTAACGCCCATGTGTGAGCCTGCAGTCCTACAGAACACCCAGGTGACATGTACAAAAGCTAGCTGGCTGTGTCAAGGGTATGTATGCAAGGTCATACTGTCTGCCACAATTGCCCCTCACACACTGTTGCATGTAAACACACCTGGTAAGCATGTACATATACAGCTGTACCTTGGCTATGGCAAGGTCACTGTGTTTCCACTCCACCTTACTCAGCATTGCTACTGTCAGCAGGCCCACAGCCTACAGACACCTGGAACACTAAGTATGTGACACTACAGTCAGTCATCAGTACTAACAGCAATAGTGCATCATGGCTAACAAGGTACATACACCTCAATGTGAACCCATAACTACTGCCAGCAGACAGCACCTTACAGAGCATGACATTGCTATACTGTACTATAATCTCCCTGTGCATTAGACCCATATGAGCATGTCTGTGCAGATGGTATGGATGACATGGTTGTGGTACAAGTATCATCACATGCACAGGGTGTGATGTTGGATTGCCAGAGACCTAAGCTGGGTCATATGGTTGACATGTGCATGTGTGTCGGGGGGGTGATGTTCAAGTAGGCCGTGCAGAGGAGCTTCGAGTGTCTGGTGGTGACTGGCCTGTGATAGGGATGTGTGAGTGTTTGCACACCATCAAGCAATGTGGATGCCTGACAAAGTACTGTGTTGGACAGCCGTTGACCGTACATGGCAGGATGTGCCATTCACCATCTCCCAGCAGGGATGCAGCAACTGGATCTGCCAGGAGTATCACTAGCACCACCAGGCCCAAGGACAGATGCAGTACTACTCCCTGATGGTGACTGCTGTCTACTGGATCCATGTCCCTGATGGGACTGGCCAGGACAATGTGCCTATGGCCTGCTCCGCTGTTGTGGACAGCACTGGCTCACAGCTGAACATGTTGCTGACCTACGTTCACCTGGCTGATGCCCTACTCCCACCACATGCTCAAGCACAGACATTGCATGGTCGAGCAGTGACAATGTCTCACCCCACTGTCTATCCACTACATTGGAAAGATGACGTATGGCATCACAAATGCTGTGGAGATGATCATATATGGCAGGGAGCTCTGCATTCATGACTCTGAGCATCTGTCTCATGTTGCAGTCAGTATGGCATGTGCCTCCATGATGGACCATAGCATGCATCTGGTGACACCTGCTGTGGCACTTGCAACAGGGGCTTGATGGGCAGCAGTCCTCTGTCAAGCACCCCTACCCATCTGCCTGTGTGTGACCTTGCCTAATCCCTGGCTATGGCTGGTATCTACACTTACACTTGCCATGCCCAACACACTACCCTGTTCCACGCAACCACCCTTAACCTGTCCATCATCCATGGCTGCTAGGTATGTGTGGCCATACTGACTGTGTGCGGGGGACATGGTGGTTGAAAGTGGGATACCAAACAATGGCACGGATTCAGGCAACAGCAACCCCACCTGTGCCTCACTATGACCACCATCATCATTAGAGTCTGCTAAGACATTGACATCAGGTTGTGAGGGGGAGAGACATCAACCCATGTGTTCAGCTGCAATGGGAAGACAACATATGTGAATTAATACCCTGCAGTATTATGCTTGCTGATATACACATACATGCACACACACATACTCACTCTCCTGGTACAGTCTGGCACAGCTTTGACACCTATGAGCCCTTCAGGGCTGACCTTACGCTAGTTCTGCCTGCTGCAATGCATCTCTTTCACGCTACTGTAAGGCCCACAACAAAGGGTGACAAATTCTACTGTGTGATGAGCCTAGTAGCAAAATGGTAATTGTGACCATGACCACGGCTATTGGAGTGTGCATTACAGTGTTACCAAGTACATATGCACATACTGTAAGAGCTGACTTACTGCTATACAGCCCACACACAATGACAAGGTACAATGATATGTGATGATAACCAATGAAGGGACAAGACTATACAACATCACTGTAGTACCTACACAGTTCAGACTCACAGGGATTCATTCCAGACAACATGGCAGGACAGTCTGTAATACATACAGGAAACATGTGAAGTACTAGGTGCATAGCCTCATAAGATGATACCAGGCTATTGGCCTGATGCCCTCATAAGCCTGGCCCAGACAATCACCCATGTCCCTTCTAAGCCAGCACCTGTTTCCCCTGTCCAGCTGGTATACCTGCGGGATCCCAGGGGTGTCCCATCCATTTCCCATGCTGTTGTCCACTACACTATCCCGTCAACAAGTACTATACATGTCACAGACCAGGTGAGGGCCCTACGTGCATGATGCATGAGTGGGGTTTGCATTACAGATACGCAGAAATGCCATCAATGCTGGTTTGGAAATGGCCTTGTATGCCAGACACAGGTCACCTATGATCAGTCTGTATGACACTGAGTACAGGGCTTTCAGCCTACCTGTATTGGATAGGTGTTACAGACCCTGGAGTTGCCTGGAACCTCTGTGGTCTCTGCAACTGCTGCATTTGCTTGGCAAGGTACATGCTAAAGAAGCCACTGTACTTGGTAACTCATCTGATAAGGGTGGAGTACAGGGATATTGTGGCCTCCTGGATGACATACCCATATTTGTGAGGTGGGCCAAGTACATGACCTTACATACAATGGTGCCCACACAGTGGGAAACTGTCACGTTGCTACCAACCTTGGTGCACAAGTCCCCACACACCTGATTGCATGCTCAGTACAGTATTACTGTCGTAATTAGTGTGGATGACATCTGCCACTACAGGGAGAATGATGCCTCTCCTGGCATTCAGTTTGTGGAAATGCTTCTTGCACCAGTCATTAACTTGGTGAGGGTCTCTTGGAGGATGCTCACATCTGTAGGGGGCTGTAAGACAGTGGCCAGCTTGCAAGCATCTGTACACCTGGTCAGCTACAGACCACTGCTTTTGTCCTGTACCTCAGATATCCATATCTCAAACAGTAGAGGCCCCCAGACTGATCCTTGGGGTACACCACTTTGGAAGACTCTACTACTAGAGGTAGGTTCCACTACTTTGACTGAGTGGGTACTATCATTGGGCCAGTTAGCTGCTCATTTGGTAACATACAGGTTGATGCCTAGCTGTGTAGGCATATGTATCCTGGCCACCTGTGGATTATTGTCAGAGAATTGGGCTAGGTGAAGGTAGGCATTGGTCACTATCTTCGCCTCGTCCTTGTGTTTGTTGACCACTTCAAATAGGTCAACCAGGTTTAACAGGCCTGATCTCCCTTTCACAATACCATGCTGTGTGGGCTCAGGCATTTTGATGCTGCCAATGTCCTTGTTCATAATGTCCTTGATATTGCCTTCCATGCCCTTGCAGAGCAGGCTAGTTAGGCTAATGTGCATATGATTGGCTTGTTTGGTGGATTTCTCCACCTTTGTGTATAGGGATGACAGTGGCTGTCCTCTGTGCAGATGGGATGACAGCAATGCTCAGGCTTTGGCTGACTACAGTGCAGAAAGGATCTGAGAGCCCATGCCTGTGTTTATGTAGAATGCAGCCAGGGATGGTATCAGGCCTGTGGGAGACTTCTGTGTGTTGCCTTTGAGGGGGGATTACAGACTTGCTTCCTGATGATGAGGGGAGGGGGGCAGGTGCTGTGCACGCACATGTGTAGCGATGGGATGACAGGGGGTGATGTTTACCCTTCATCTGTCTGCAGCCAGTTGCCTATATTTATGCCATATGTGTATGTGGTGTTGTTGACCACCACTACACCGCAGATTTGTGTGTTGCCTCTGGGATTGCAGACACGTATGGAAGGCCTAGTGGGTGGCCTTGGTGGATGTGTCCAATTTGCACTCAAAGATAGCCTTAGGGTAATTCACCTGTGACCTTATTTGCTTGTGCAGACCAAGGTGACATTGCTTCCAATAAGGCACCTGTTCCTTCTTGGCTTTGTCCAGCAATTATATCCGCCTATTATGGTATTTGTGTATTGCTGCTGTCCACCACGGATGTTTACCCTACCTTGAGGGAGATGATGTTGTCCTGTCATGTATTGCTGAGTCCATATAGCTATGTAGATGCCCACATAGTATTGTGGTGTGGGCCTGGACACTACTGCTACTTCCAACTAATGGGACATTGGCTGTGATGCTACTTCTACCTGCTCTAAGGAGATTTATAGTAATTGGTGTAAAGTTAATTTTAATTGACCCTAACGGGGGGGGGGGGGATGGTGACCTGAACAGTGATGGCTATGTGGTCAGATCTTACCAAGGAGGATGACACTGTAGGAGTGCTACAGTGGCTACTCATGTTGATCAGGACCAGATACAGAATATTTCCACCTGTCACAAAAGTGTTGACCGGCTGATCCACTGCATTGCCATTGACAAAGCCAAGGAATCTCTGTGTGTCCATGTTCAGGTGGCATAGGTCATGCACATTATGGTTGCGTAATTGAAGTTACCCAGGAGAAGGGTAGACGATTGAATCCTGACAGATTTGAGCAAGTCCCAATAGGTGTGGTGGGTATCCATAGTCATGGTTGGAGGTCTGTAGTTAGCTATGATTTGAGTAGGTGTTTTGGCAACTCTTAACTGCACTCTGGATGTCTCTCATGCATCATACTGTTTGGCCAGCCTGGAGGTGTATATGTGTACAATATTGCTCAACACCACCTCCTGTGGCTTTACAGCCCTCCATTTGGAGTCTAAACTTATGATGGGATGAGTAATGTAACTGCTGTATAAGGCTGGGAGGTTGGCATAGTGGTTAAGGTGTTTACCTTACAGACACAAGGTGTGGGGTTTTATTCTCACATGAGGTAACTGCCTAGGCTTAAAATGGCCCAAAGTACAGCAGTTCAAGGAATTACTCAGGGCTCTAGCACCCCAAGAAGAGGAGGAAATAGGTGGAGTTGAAGAAGACTGGCAGCGCCTAAAAACAGCATGTGTTGGAACTACAGAAAAGATATGTGGCTGAGCCAGGTATGAAAATAAGGTACATAAGAAAAGCTGGTGGTGGAATGCAGAAGTGCAGGAAGTAATCAAAAGAAAGGAGTGCAGGAAGAAGTGGAGATTGAAAAGACTGACCAAGCTAGGAAGGACTACGGGTTGGCTAACAAAGAAACTAAGAAATAAGTTGCAATAGCAAAGAATAGGGCATCAGAGGCACTCTATCAGCTTCTGGAAAGTGACTTAGTAAGGGGCACAAAGAAACTATACCAGGTTGCAAGGCAAAGACAGTAAGATAAAGAAGATAGTCAGACACCCTTCATAAGGGATTCCAGCAACAACCTGCTTACCAGCCCACAGGACATCAAAGGCAGATGGAAGGAGTATTTCCAGCAGCTTCTGAATGAAGAAAACCCCACAGAAGTGATACTGCCCCAGAAACAGCCTACAATGAGAGTAGAAGAGGAGCCCAGCTTAGAAGAAGTAAGAGCAGCACTAAGGAAAATGAAGTCAGGGAATGCAGCAGGCTCAGATGAGGTCACAGCAGATATGATAAAGATGCTGGGTGAGCTAGGGGAGAAATGGCTCCTGAGGGTACTAATTGCAGTGTGGAGAGAAAGGCGTATTCCAGATGACTGGAGAATAAGCATGCTTGTGCCAGTGTACAAGAACAAAGGGGACATCCACAACTGTGGACAGTACAGAGGCATCAAACTCCTACCACATTGCATGAAAGTTCAGGAGAGGGTGATTGATAAACGGATACGCAGAATAGTAGAATGTAAGATGGGAGATGAAGAGTTCGGATTCAGATCAGGATGCAGCACAATTGACCCGATGTTTGCATTGAGACAGATACTTGAGAAGAAACTAGAGAAGAGGAGAGAGTCAAACTGGGCTTTCCTAGACTTGGAGAAAGCATATGACAAGGTCCCAAGAAAGCTGATCAGGGCAGTACTGTGGTGGTTTGAAGTCCCAGAAACATTGGTAGAATTAGTACAGGCTATGTACAAGGACCCAGTGACTCAGGTACGAACAGTGTTTGGCCTCACTGAGGGGTTCCCAGTGGGAGTGGGTGTACACCAGGGTTCAGCTCTGAGCCCACTGCTGTTCATACTGGTAATGGACTACATCAGCAAACAGGTTGGAGGGGTCAGAGCAACAAAGCTGCTGTATGCAGACAATGTGGCAGTACAGGCAGACTCTGATCTAGAACTTCAGCAAAGGATAGGAGAATGGAATGCAAATCTGAAGGCACATGGGATGAAACTAAGCACAGATAAGACAGTGGTAATGGCAGCAGATTGGGGAAATCAGAAGAAGCTGAGAATAGAGATAGATGGGAAGATAGTAGAACAGGTAAACAGCTTCAAGTATCTGGGAGGGTGGTTGAGGAGAAGGGTAGTCTGAATGAAGAGGTCAAAGCTAGAATCAGAGGGACTGCAGCCAACTGGCATAGAGTATCAGGTGTAGTATATGACAGAAGAATGCCAAAGAAGCTGAAAAGTAAGGTGTACAAGACAGTGGTGCGACCAGTACTACTGTATGGTACAGAAACCTGGGCAGTAAAGGCAGAACAGTTGAAGAAGCTAGAGGTGATGGAAATGAAGTGCCTGAGAAAGGTGGTAGGATGCACACTGCGGGACAGGCGAAGAAATGAGGACATAAGAGCAGAAGCCAAAGTAGCTCCAATTGCAGAAAAGATCAAAGAAAACAGATTACGATGGTAAGGGCACGTGTAGAAAAGCAGAAGACAATCTGGTGAAGATTTGGGGCAGACAAGAAGAAGGTAAGAGGAAGCAAGGGTGCTCAGCAAAAAGGTGGATGGATTGTGTGAGAGAAGATCTGCGACAATCAGGCATGAGTGTTGAAGAAGGCAGGAGAGTGGCACTGAATCGAGAGAGTTGGCGACAGTTAATACGATACCCCGACCCCATGTAAATTGGAAAAAGGGGATGATGATGAGTAATGCAACCTGGCAAGGTTAGTGTGCTCACCACAGCTACAAAGCAGGTGTCAGTAACTGCACACGTTGGCATCCTACAGGATGAGGTACACTTGCATTGCCATGGGTGTCATGCTAAGACACCTAGCTCCTGTTAGAGCAAGACGTTTGCACAAAGGCACACATCACTGGTGGGCAAAGGCTGGAAAATAGTGTCACTTTATGAATCTAGCTGAAACACATTTAGTTGCCAGCAAAGATGGTGTCACATTCACAGGTCTACTCCACAGAAAATGACATCTGACAATGAAATGGATGCTATTATGTTATGACATCAGACTTTAATGAGTTGCCAGTGATGTGCCAGACAATACACAACTGCATGAGGCACTGACTACAAATATGACATAGACGTGGTTTGTCTGCAAAACCCTGGACAGTTGTCAGGTATGGGCTCAGTATATCACATATGGTTCAACACACACTTCTGCACCTGTTGTATACTATGCACATACCCTATATAAGTCTCTTACATTTGTAAGATGGGCATATGTATCATAGTAGCATTCACAGGTGATATATATATTTACAACATCCCAGGTAGCTGGCCTAGCAGTGTCACACTCAGTATTGGCAACAGACACTCCAGTAGTAGTCCTACATGAGCTGACCTTTGCTGGGGTGACTCAGGGGCCAGAGATGTGATCCATGTCAATGCAGACAGGGCAAGTGGGAATGGACAGTTGTCAGGTATGGGCTCAGTATAAGGGTGGGAGGTTGGCATAGTGGTTAAGGTGTTTACCTTACAGACACAAGGTGCAGGGTTTGACTCTCACATGGGGTAACTGCCTAGGCTTAAAATGGCCCACAAGTGCAGTTAGCCTAGTAGTAACCTATGAACCTATGACATAGATGCTGGACAGCAGCATGCAAGTCCAGCAGGTCTTGTTGCGACCTAGTGTTCAATGTCCTATTTGACAGTATTGCATCCCCTCTTCTGCATTCAATTTATAAGCTTATGTAATTGACATACCTGTTATAGTGCTGAAAAGTTTCCTTAGAGTACTGCAAATGGTTAGGTTTGTGTAGTCACAGTCTGTCTTTGTGTACATAGGTCAGACCTGTGTTGCATAGGCAGCAGTTTGCCTTTTGTAGGCAATGTGCATGAACAGGTGATTGCCTGTGCACCAATCAGTATCTCTCACTTGCTACTTGCATCCAGAGTGGCAGTTTGCCTTTTGTAGGCAATGTGCATGAACAGGTGATTGCCTGTGCACCAATCAGTATCTCTCACTTGCTACTTGCATCCAGAGTGGCTGTGTTATCTTTCCATTAGCCAATACCATAGCAACATAGTGCTATAATTAAGTCATTCATGTGAGCCTTGCCTGTGTAGGGGACATTATGGAGGTGTGGGGGCTACAGCTTCACAGACAGTAGATGGAAATACCTCTCAGAACAAGACATGTGGAGATGGGCCAATAACATGGGGAAACAAAGCTCCAGACATGGGTACAGACTAAGTACATATGGGTATTATAGAGGATGGCTAGACTGACAGGGTTTGTGTGGACATGCATGCATTTTCTGCATGACTTGACGTCTTGACAGTGATACGTCTCTGACATACATCTCAACTGTCCAGATGTGCAGAGACTGCCCAAAGGTTTGTCTGTTGTGTGGTCTGTTCCTCAAACAATGTCTGTTTTTGTGAAATCAGTAGGATAATGTGAGGATTGTAGTCAGTAAATGTTGACATCCATTAGTGCTTCAGACATCATATCCTTCAGGGATGTCATGTTATAACAAACCCTGTAATGCCAGCAACTGTTTCAGTTTGTAAGTGAGATATGTCCCTCTTTCTGCCCCCAAGTATGTCATGCTTTGTCCCGATGTCTTGCAGTAAGAGGTTCAGAGGTATGGTATATCATTACTTAGTGACTGTACTCCTGGTATCACCCCAGGGACTTTACAGACTCCTGGAAGTGGTATGTGGCAGTGGCCATACATATGGTCTCACACCCTGAACATTCTGTGGAAATCTGTACAGATGAGAGTTGTGCATGTCTGGCAATTGTTAACAGACTGCCAAGACTGTGCAGCAATGTTGGTGTTTGTGTGTAAATGTTTGTTGGGCTGAGTAGGGAGAGTAGCAGATGTCAGTGTCATAGATCCTTTTCTATCTGACTGTGCATGCTGCTACAGTTGCTGGTGGTCTATCAGGTGTATTATGTTTGTAGAGCAGACTGGGAAATTAACAGCTCAGGATTCCCAGTAGACTGTGAGTTGGGCCAGTATATGTAGGTGTAGTATGTGACTGGCAATCAGGATATGTTTGTTCAAACAGTTGTACTCTACAGTTCATTTAGGGGGTACTGGTATATTGCTGGGACTGTGGTGCAGTTGGTTGTGGGTGGACATTTTCGCACCAATATCTGCTTTTCCCTATGGTTCCATCCCTGTAGTGCATGATATATTTGGAAATACATGGGTAATTCCCCAGAGCTGATTTGTGGTAGTGCTGTGTTACTCTTACTATGGTTTAGAAGGTGCTGGGTGAAATGGCTGGCAGCTCTCAATGTTTGTTTTCTCTTCTGTTACATGACTGCAGTCATACCTTTCCACTGTCCAGATGCATGGCCCATATGTTTTTTGTTTGTTCCCCCATAACATTTGTGGGTTTCTGACAATTCACTGGGATGATGTGAGCATTGATATCAGTATGTAATGACATTCATTTGTACTTCGGATCTGGAATCTATCAGGAATTATATGTTAAATCAAACCATGGTAGTCTAGCAGACTTCTACACGTATAACAGCCATATTTCAAAAGTGTCACTATTGTTCACCTTATCCCCCCATTTTGTCAGGCTTTCTGTAGATGTCTTGCAGTAACAGGTTGGTTATCTGTATGTATATCTCTGTATATAAGAGTAGTATGGATATATACTTTTCCCTTATGTTAAATGACTGTAGTGCATATGTTTGTAAAAACATTACAAATTTCTACAGCTCAGATAGTGTAGAGGTACATTGCTGTGATTGTAGTGCACAGGCTCCTGGGTTCAAGACTTGGAAGTGATGACTTTTTTCATTAATGTTAAATGACCAGACTGCATGATAAGTTTGTAAAAGCATTACAGATTCTCACAGCTCAGATGGTGTAGTGGTACGTTGCTGTGATTGTAGTGCACAGCATCCTGGGTTCGAGATTTGGAAGGACTGATTATTTTGATGCTGGTTAGAACAAGGGTTGATGGAGACAGAGTAATTAAAGCACTTTTAAGCAGTTGTAAGCGGGTTTGTGCAGTTTTGCATGGAGCTAAGCGATGCTAAGAGACAGTTAAGCCCTCTTACTTAGCCTTGTACTTAGCACCACTTACACCACCTGTGCTGATTTTAATTAAAGAAAAGATAAAAGGTGATAGGAAAGTGGAGAAATGGGGGCAAGCAGGGGGTAAAACATTAAGAAAACAAGCTAGGGATGTGCAGGACAGGATGGGTGTAGGAAAGGACCATAGCTCTACATTTCTTCTGCAGCAACAGCTGTGAATAATGTGTAGAATTTGGAATTTACAACCTCATAACCCACAGAGAGGGGTGTTAGCGACAGACATTTGTAGGATAATTTGTGGGTACATGATTTAACTTCACTGTACATGGGTGCAAAATGTAGAACTATGTATGGGGCAATGATTTGTTTTTTGCAGGACAGATGCCCCTTTTTTTAGGTAAGTGTGGGATGTTGGGGAATGGCTGTAGGTATGTTTGGAGAGGTAGGATGGGTAGGATAGGTAGCATTTGTAAACAGACAAGACAGCTGACAGGGGCAGTATATGACACATGTTGGGGTAAAACACCTTGGACGGGGAGGGTGGTTGGGAACCTGAGGCCCATGAGCCCCCAAATCGATACAGTGGGAATGAGGTCCCCACCCATGGGCAGTCACCACTGCACCTTCACAGCCCCAAAGGTGGCTATGCTGGAGGCTGGACAGGAGGGGTAGCCTGCCCCTCGAGGTGTGCCAGGTGGCCCTCCATCTGGGTGCAGCTGCCCACCCAACTCTGAGCGGATGACGCTGCGCACCATACCCCAGAACTGTCGGCGTGTGACGGGCACCTCTCCAAGCCTGCACCCATGGGGGACGGGTCCTGTCCCCTGAGGCAGTTCCACCCAAAGGTGGTGCAGGAACAGAGGAGGAGGATGCTTTGGGTTGGGTCCCAGACATGCTAGGTCCCGGTGCCATGGGCAGATGGGATAGAACAGGTGGATCTGCCTTCCCAAACCCACTATGGCGGTGTGGTTTTCCAAGATATTTTGGTTAGTCATGAACAACACATTTCAAAATTAGTTATAACAGCATGTGTGGGTGTTCCCATTAACCCAAACCAACAGGTTTGAAACAGTTGCGTAGCAAACAGAACACATGCATGAATGGAACAACAGTAAGCATTTTAACAGCATGCAAGGTACATTGATGGCAACAGGCCACCAATAATGGTATTTGAACAGGGTATGTTAATATGCAACTAATGAAATATATGAACAATAATAGAACACATCTCAATAGGTTTGGAGAACAACATACTCGTATATGAATAAGAATTATTGATGCAGATGATGGGTGGGTGGAGAGATTGAAAGGTCCATTAACAACAGTATTCTATTTTTCACAACAGTACTGCTCAATACTCTACAGGTCTGCCCTCACTTTACATCTATGGTCCATAGCTTCTGTGGCACATACATACCTGTTAGAATGTCAACCTGTAATGGTATGGGGTAGACTGTGGCTACTTTACTGGAGGGGGCTTGAACATGTCATGGTTACATACTTGACAAAGAAGGTGTGCGCTGCAATGATGTTGTGCAAGTCTTCTGCTAGCATAGTTCACCTGGATTCCTATCTGTGTCCAAGGTGACTGGCAGCTGTGACAGCGTGACACTTGACACATATCAGGGAGAGGGCATGATATATGTACCTATCCTGCTGTCATTTGCAGGCATATGGGGTTGGACAGTGGAACAGCTGTACACGGTGTATTTGTATACCCTTCATACAGTTGCTACACACATTACTTTACCTGTAAGACCTGTGGAGAGAATATCTGTTAACACTTTCTGAATGTTTCTACAACTACTCAGGTGTATTAGTATACCCTTCATACAACTACTATACACATTTCTTTACCTGTAAGAGATGTGGAGAAAATCTCTTAATACTTTGTTTCTAAAAAAACTTCAGGGTTTCTATTGTGTATATATGCACACATCTCAGTACCACTCCCTGGATTCAAACCATGTCTGAGTCTGCTAAAATGAACACTACTATTTTCCATCACACTGAGCTACTGGGGAACTGCTGTTTCTTGCTTGACTGATTTCTGACTAATACTCTCTGGGTTGAACAGTCTGACTGTGTAATCCTGAAATTCATGCATGGCAGATAGTTACTGTATTGTGTATTACTCCTTTGAATTAATACAATCTGGAAAGCAAAGGTTAACACAAGACTATAATGCATACTAGCTGTTCCCCAGAACAACCTCAGTTATTTCATGTTGTCAGTGCCATATTTGCTGTAAAGAACCTGTACACATTCTATTTCTACAACATACCAGAGTAAACAACAACACTTTTATTAATGGACAGCCTGTGGATAAGTATTACTGTGACAAACATGTTTTATTCATTAGACACATAACACATTTTACCTACTGGCAGTAAACAATGTACTACTACTACTTTATGGCACTATATACTGCAAGATAGATCTGTACTCACCAGCCTGTCAGTCAGTTAGCATGGGCCTTGATGTTCACAGCCCTCTCTGCTGTAGCTGTAGGGGTGAGAACAAACATTATGCATATGTCTGTATCACATACTCAGGCTAGAATTTGGTACAGCTATATCTGGGGTATTTACAAACTGCTGGAGCATGCTGGTCCCGAGCATCTTGGATCCATTGGGCCAAGAGCTCCCCCTTCCTATGCTTTAGGTCAGCATAATGATGGCTGAACCTGCTCACTAGTTAGGGGAATTCCAGTGACATTGGTGAGGTTGCGTGCCAGATGGTCCCAGGCCTCCGGTTTGTACTGAGAGCCCTGGTACTGGCCCTGCAGCAGTCTGTTGTCATGGTATTCTTTGAGGATTCCAGCCATGACCCCGGACTCCAGCGCTGCACCTGACAGCACACTCCCTCTCCAACACCAGGCATGTTCCTGCAGAGATGAAACGAAAGTTATGGCTGCATTCCTACCTGCACGGTTTAAATAAGGCCATACTCCTACCCTTTGCCATCATTAGACCATTTTGAAAATGATGAGGACAGCTTAGCAATGTGCAAACCCTGTAGGCTGGGTTGAACTGTTTTTAAAGGGGTAATTGCTGAGCATTGCTTACTAGTGCGCAAATCCATTTAGCTGGACTGCTGCTTAGCATTCACATTTAAGCAATGCTTACACCGACTAAGCATAACTGAGCACTGCTAACCATTGCTCACTTTTCATTTTAGAAAAATACCAGGATAATGACTTAATCAAGTGTATATGATTTACTTTACATGACATCCGTCTATGTGCTTTCATTACATTACCATGGGGTACGACTATACTGTGAGGGACACGAGTATACATGGGTGGAAATCACGTTATATGAACTCACTCTTACATTTTAGACCACCTACACTACCCTGGTTGACAAATATCAATTTCTACATAATTTAAAATTAAATTAATAATTTTAACACTGCTTTTTTATGTAAAAATATAGTTGCTGTTTTGGTACTCAAACCAACACCTGCATGCAAAGGCAGGACTCTAACCACTACACTATCTCAGTGTGAGGATTACAGTTGTATATTTTTATTTATTTTCTATGGAATGGTTAAGAAATGCTGGACAGAGGGCCATAACGTGCACAGCTGCTCAGCTACGCTTAAACATACCTTAGAATGGAAAAAAAAATAAACCCACTTTATTTACATGAATCTGTACTCCTTGTCAGTCATAGTATGGGTAATTGTAAAGGGACACATAGGGACAGATTTTAGTTATTGCTCTTACAAACTTAAGAAGTGACTGGCTTTCTAGAAGATCATTAGCAAATCACTCGGGTTAAGTCAGAACATACTGACAGACATTTGGGTTTCAGATTTCATACCCTTCAGGACATCCATGCTAAAGCAACCTTTTATTCTATCAACTTTCCGGGCTTGTCAGTACAATATTTAAAAAGTGTCCTGATTTTTGTGCCTTTGTTCCCCATTATTTATGGCTTTGTACAGCTTTATTGCTCTAGGAGGTTGAGAAGTATGTGAGGCAGGCATCTTGGCATTCTGCAGAAACCTGTTCAGTCGACAGCTATGGTCATATGGCACTTTTACAATGCAGGGTATGTGTGACAGAACCTGTCACACACCCCCTGCATTGTTTCTTGCTCCCCTAGCTATTTCAGTATCCGTGGACACTGAAATACCTATTTTATTTCATTTCAGTGTCTGTGGACACTGAAATACTTTTAAAAAGTGCCGTATGGCACTTTTGAGTGCAGGGGGTGTGTTAGATGTGCGTGCACTGCTTAAACATGCCTGCTGCACTCAGTGTCCAAATAGCCGTAACAGTAGCATGCCTTCATGAATACGCATGGCACTCTACTGCTATGGCTGTGCTTGCACGGGTACAGTCCTCTCCATGTCGGGATAATGCTATTCAGAGTTTACTGAATCCCGGGGTCCCTTTTTCTTTTGTGAGGAGTAGAGGGATAGAAAAAATGAAACTTCAGAGGTTGTAGGGACATAAAGGCTTTTAAAAAGTTCTTGTGAAAAGTTAAACCACTCCTGTAGAAGGTCCTTAGAAGAAGGGGTAACAGGAGGGGAGACGCAATTAGTTCTCCATTTTCTTTGGAGTATGGAGAGTAATAATATGCAGTGGAGATGACCTCGGATCATCTCCAAGAGAGTATCTGGTACATCTTCCTTAACTAGCATCAGAGGAATACCTCCAGGTCTCTCCTAGTGAGCCATCCTCGGCTCTTCCTTTATGGCTTTGTCAGCCATCTGATCGACTGGAAACAATGTGCTAGTTGTATGCACCTTGTCAGCCTCCAAATGGGTTGCATAGCAGGAGCAGCTGAGGCTCTGACCTTCTGTGGGTTTATCACTCGCCTTGATGGAGATGTCAGATGAAAAGAGAGTGAGAGAAAAAGAACCCCCCCCCCCCAGATGTGAAGGAATGTCCAAGGAAGACTATTATTGCATCCTTGAGTGCACTAGAGCCTGAAGATCTCCATTTTCCAGATCTAAATTAAGGGATAGCAAATGGCTTCATAATGTCTTCAGTATGAGAGATTGGTAAACTGTAAACTATGAAATTATGCTCAGGTCCTACACAAAGGTTTCCCATAGTAGGTCTATCCTGCTATGGATTTTGCCAACTGCAGTCTCATTTCCTTCTCTTACATGACATGAAATACATAGATCAATAAAACGATCAAGAAAAAAAGAATAACTATCCCCAGAGAGGTACTTATGTGCCTTAGCAAAAGTAATTGGAACAGTTTGTATAGTTGACAGACCGTGATTCTTCTGGAGTTTTGTTTCTCTGACAGGTCCCAGGAAATTCTGAGAATTTTCACTCTTGTGTCTCTTAATTTCCAACTTTTGGTTTCATGCATAGGTTTTAGGTTAGATGTATGGAGAGAAAGGAAGTTGCCTATGTTTTGTAGACTAGCTAGACATATCAAATCCTTGGCATGATACACCCCAAGAGTCAGCATTACTGCCACAGAGATCCAATGAAAAAATAAGAAAGTTATGTACTCGCCATAATGTACAGTTGTGTACACTTACCATAAATGCAGATGATAGAGTGTATTCACTGTTGCAGTCATCACCTGTGGATTTATCTCTGCTGTGGTAGCCCTCGGCTGGCCTGAATACCAAAGTCAATTTTTTTGCGTCGGCTGCCGTCGCCTGTAGTCTGACATCAGTGCTATAAAGCAAGGCAGCCGACATTACATCAGTTATTCTTGCCCTAACCTGTCAGAAGCACAAGGAACTAAGGAAAAGTGGTCCTGGTGGCAAAAAAAGTACAGTTTTGTACCTACCATAAATGTAGATGTCCGATAGGTATGCATCTGCAGTCATAACATATGGGTTGTCCTGCCTCAGGCAGCCCTTCGGTCGGCTGGATTCCAAAGTCTGGGTCTGGCCTCGGCTGATGTCGCACTTTCCCCGACGTCAGAGTGTCTGGGGTATAAAAGCATCAGCCGACACCATTTTCCTCAGTTTTTCTTGCCCCAGATGCCAGGTGCCCTCTAGGAAGGCTAAATTTGGATAAATGCTGAAAAGTTCCAAACATTTGCAAATTATATACATGTATAAACAAACAAATACACCATAATAGATTCCCCCAGCTAGCTAACAGAGGGGTAAGAACCCTATGAATACCACAGAGGGGAAGGAGGGAGGGTAATCCTGACTGCAGATGCATACCTATCGGACATCTACATTTATGGTAGGTACAAAACTGTACTATGTCCTTCAAGGATGCATCTGCAGTCATAACATATGGGTAGTATACCATAGCCAATCTGGGGGAGGAGGTACTAAGAAAGGGATGGTGTAGTTAAGATCCCCTGCAGGACTGCAGTAGCAAACCCTGCTCTGGATCTAGAGTATAAAGGTAGATTGTAATGCTTGGCAAATGTATGCATGGAGCTCCAAGTAGCAGCTTCTAAAATGTCCTTGGTAGCTACCCCTCGTAGGAAGGCTGTAGTGGTGGCCGTGGCCCTTGTGGAGTGAGGCCTGATGTTTTCAGGAACTGTCTTTCCATGAAAGGAGTAGCAAAATCGAATGCAATTTCCTATCCATTTTGAAATTGTCTGTTTGGAAATTGCTCTTCCTTGCACCCCAGTTGCATATGCTACCAAAAGTTTGTCAGTTCTTCTGCTAGTTTTTGTTCTGTCCAAGTAGTAGCGTAGTTGTCTGTGTATATCCAGGGTGTGCAAATGTTTTTCCCCTCTATTCTGTGGATTAGGGAAGAATGTAGGCAAGTGAATAGCTTGGTTCAAGGATATCCTAGATACCACCTTTGGCATAAAAGTAGGATTGGTTCTTAGTGAAACCCTGTCCTGGTGGAAAATAAAGAAAAGGCTGCACTGCCATTAATGCTTGTAACTCAGATACTCTTCTTGCTGAAGTGATTGCCAGAAGGAATGCAGTTTTCCAAGATAGAAACTATAGATCCGCTGATGCTGCTGGTTCAAAAGGAGGAAGTGTCAGTTTCTCCAGCACAAAGTTGAGATCCCAGGCAGGTAGAGGGGGTCTTCTTGGAGGTTTAATATTTTTGATCCCTCTCAGGAATTGTCTGAAGAGAGGGTGCGAGAAGATAGGTGGATCCACATTGTATTCTGCTGAAATTGCTGAAGCATGAATCTTAATGGAAGAATAGGACAGGCCATTGTGGAACAATTCTGCTAAGTATTCTAGGATATTTGTTATGTTTGCCACTGTGACATCTGAGCCTTTTGATGTGCTCCAAATGAGAAATCTCTTCCATTTAGCTGAGTATGTCTTCCTTGTGGAAGGCCTGCGAGCCTCCAGGATAATGTCCTTCACCCTCTGAGATAAAACAGTTTGATTGGGATTTAAGGAATTTTCCAGGCAGTTAGCTGCAGGGTCTTGAAATTGTTCTGCATCAGAAGTAGAGGCCATAGTGGGAGAGGCCATGATTTTGCCTGAGACATGCTTCTCAATAATGGATACCAGTGTTGTCTTGGCCAGTCCGGAGCTATTAGTATCACTTTTGGCTGTTCCTCCCTGATCTTCAGTAGAACCTTGTACATCAATGGGAGAGGTGGGAAGGCATATACTGTTAGGGCTTTCCAGCTGAAAGAGAGAGAGTCCACCCTCCAAGCTTGTGGGTGGTATGTCCTTGAGCAGAATGTCTTCAGTTGATGGTTGAGTGGGGAGGTGAACAGATCTATCTCCGGCATTCCCCATGTCTTTGCTATGAGTTGGAAGATGTCTGGGTGCAGCATCCATTCGTGTGCATCCATGGTAGTTCTGCTTAAGCTGTCCGCCAGTGCATTTTCTTTCCCTGGCACGAATTGGGACTGTAGTTGGATATTGAGATTCAGGCATAGTTCCCACAGATTCATAGCCATCCGGCATAGAGGGTAAGAATGTGTGCCTCCCTGCTTATGTACCACATGACCGTGGTGTTGTCTGTCCTTATTAACAGGTGTCCTTGTTGGAGGAAGGGTTTGAATGCCTCGATTGCATGCCTCACTGCCAGCATTTCCTTTTGGTTTATGTGCATGCTTAGCTGTCCTTGAGGCCATAGGCCTTGGATACATTTGCCCTCCATGTGTGCTTCCCATCCTCGGTCTGAGGCGTCCGTGGTGATGGTCTGCCTTGTTTTTGGTTTGTTGAAAGGCAACCCTCTGTTGGACTGGCAGGCCTGAGCCCACCACAGGAATTCCTTTTGAAGGCATGGAATGATTGGTATCATGGTATCTAAACTGTGACTGTGTTGAGACCATACACTCCTTAGGTACCATTGTAATTTCCTCATATGCAGCCTGGCATGCGGTATTATGCAGGATGCCATGTAACCCAGGGCCTGCAGGATTTTCCTTGCAGTAAGCTGAGTTTGTCTTGTCAGAATCATGAAGTAATCTGGAAGTTGTTTTTGTTTTTCTTCTGTGAGAAAAGCCATTTGGGTGGTTGTGTCCAGATCTGCACCCAAAAAGGTTACCCTTTGGGATGGTACTAGTCTTGACTTTTGGATGTTGACTGTGTATCCCAAGGTCTGTAGCAGGTGTATGGCATAGGCCAAGTCCTTTATCAAATTTTTCTTGTTGTCCGCTTGTATTAGGCAGTCGTCCAGGTATGGGTAAATTTGAATTCCTGTAGTCTGCAATGTGCAATTACTGATGCCAGGCATTTCGTGAATACTCTGGGCGCAGTAGATAAGCCAAAGGGCAATGCTGAGAATTGATAATGCTCTGATCCTGCAAGAAATCTGAGGTGTCTTCTGCAACTTGGTCGAATAGGGACGTGCAGGTATGCCTCCTTGAGATCTAGAGTCACCAGCCAAGACTCCTTGCCCAGCATGGGAAGAAGTTGCTGTAGGGTCAGCATTTTGAATTTTGGCACAATGAGATAAGTGTTCAGTGCGGACAGGTCGAGAATAGGCCTCCATTGATTTTCTTTTCTTGGTACAAGGAATAGTCTGGAGTAAAATCCTTGGCCTTGTTCTGAACATGGTACCTTTTCTATAGCTTTCATCTGAAGTAAATTGCTGATTTGTCTTAAAGCCTCTGCCCTCTGATTTGCTGGAAGGTTTGGCATTCTGCTTCTTTTTGGCAAAGTGTGGAAGTGGAACCTGTATCCTTTGTCTATTATTTGCAGTGTCCATGTATCCTTTATAATATAATGCCAGTTTTTTGAGAATAAAGCCAGTTTTCCGCCCAAGGGTGCTTCCAGTTGATCCCTGGTAGGCGGAATCAGAGTTAAGTCATTGAGCCTGTCCTGGTGTAGTGGTTGTTGTTGTTGCACTACTCCTCTGGTTGGCAGGCTGCCACTGACGGCCTCTGTAGGAGCCCTTCGATTGACCTCTGCCTCTAGGGCGCCTGTTCCTGCCTCTCTGGGCTCTGTCCGAGTCTGGAAAGGACCAATTCTTAGTAGGCCAGTTTCTGCTGAATCTCGGTGGTTGAACTTGCAGGAAATCTTTAACTGTTTGCACAGATTTTGCCTTTTCTTCAACCTTTTTTAAGATCTCCTGAACAGAGGAGCCAAATAAATTTTGTTTCTCCATTGGAGCATCCAGGAGTTTAGCTTTGACATGGCCTGGCAAAGATTGCTCCTTCAGCCAGGCATGCCTACGAATAACTGCCCCAGTCATAGCTGATCTAAATGAAGCCTCCAGTGCATCATAGCCACATTTTAAGAAATGATTACTAACCTGTTGTGAGTTGTGTACCAACTCCTGAAGGGATTTACGGTCTAGAGGCTCAGGAGAAGAAATTTTTTTATTCAGTTCATCTAACAAATACTCTTGGTACTGTATCATATGAAATTGACAGTTTAATGCCCTGACAGAAAGAGTTGCTTAAGTATACACCTTCTTTCCCCATCTCTCTAAAGCTCTAGACTCACTTTCAGAGGGTAGAGGATTTTTGGCAGTAGCGGCCGCAACCCCTTTAGGGCCCTGAGAAATAGTTTCTGGGTCTGCAGAATGGGCTTTATACAGATGGAAATGAGAATCCGGGACCCTGTAGTATCTGTCAGGTTTGGCAGGGGCCGGAGGAAGAGTATCAGGGGCTGTACTGACATCATTGTACACATCATCAATTACATTCAGAACAGGAGGTATAGCTAAGGGCCTATGCTGAGGCAAATGCAAAAAGGTCCTTAATCTTTTTCTAGAATCAGAGAAATCCTGACCTTGCCATTGAAAATGCTCTCTCATGGAATGTAAAGTCTCACCAAAGGAAAACTCTTCAGGAGGGGAGGCCGAAGGGATAGATTCCTCAGCATCTGAATCCTCATAAGGTGAGTAAGCCCCTTCCTGGTGGTCTGACAACTCAGATCCATCCGTGGAATCATCTGAGGAGTGTGGTTCAGAGGGGTCAGTCCTGGGCCTTTTGTCTGGAGGAGGTAGAGAGGACCTATCTGGGTGAGGTTGTGAACCCCTAATTAAGGAAATAAGGTCCTCAGCAAGGCTGAGGATCTGTGAACGAGAGGAAGGCCTCTGGGAGGTAGATTTGGCAGGCAAAGCTTAGGAAAGTTTGGCAGCTTTAGCCCTTGAAAAGGCCTTAATGGACATGGAAGCAGGGGGCCTAGCTGCCCCACGTGCAGGAGTAGAAATGTCCAAAGGTATGGTGTTGGACATTTCCTAAACACTGGTTTCGGTAAGAAGTTCTGAAGCCGACTCAGCCGGGGCCTCCCGGGCCTCGGTGGTCGGAAGTATGGTTTCGGAAGAAGGAATCTCCAAGGACTCTGTTTCGGCCGAAACCGAGGCACTCGCGGTAGGCCTAGGGCCACGAGTGCCGTTCTTTTTCCTTGCATTTTTTGACCATATGCGAAGTCGGAGTCTCCGACGGCATTTTATAAGCAAAAGCGGCTCCAAAAATTCCTCTGCAAACTCCGACCGACGTCTAAGAGTTCGTCGGTTGAAGGAAGCACAAGCTAAACAGGCCGATACGTCGTGGTCTGGGCCTAAGCAAGGAAGGCAGTAGGAATGGAAATCCTTATGAGGTATTTGTTTCCCATAAGTTAAACAATTATTTACTTTGACATCGGCTGAGGCAAGAAAGAGTCCCCAATGGGGTACTTAGCTTTTTTCGAAGTCTTCGGTCGCTGAATTCACTGGACCTAACCGACTGGCACTTGCGAACAGCTTCTGCTTTGGGGACCGCGCGACAAGAAAGACTGAAGAAAATGGCGTCGGCTGATGCTTTTATACCCCAGACGCTCTGACGTCGGGGAAAGTGCGACATCAGCCGAGGCCAGACCCAGACTTTGGAATCCAGCCGACCGAAGGGCTGCCTGAGGCAGGACAACCCATATGTTATGACTGCAGATGCATCCTTGAAGGACATCCACCATGGGAAGCTTATGTCCCCCTAGGGGAAGATGCTATATGGGGGATGGAGGGAGGGAAACGAGGACTGCAACAGTGAATACACTCGAACATCTACATTTATATTAAGTGTACACAACTGTACTATGTTCTTTGTGTTTCACTGTTACAGCCATCACCTATGGGAGGATTTCCCAAAGCGGAGGAGAGGGGTGGAGGATAGGTTAGAGTCCTAGGCATGGGTCAGCAGGCCCTGCAGAACTGCAGAGGCAAACCCTGCCCTAGGCTTAGAAAAAAGAGGTAGGTGGAAATGCTTGGTAAAGGTATGGACAGAGGTTCAGGTAGCAGCTTCCAAGATGTCCCTGGTGGGGATTCCTCTGAGGAAGGCTGTGGAAGTGAAGGCTGCCCTAGTGGAATGGGTACAGATAGACTTAATGGGGGGTTCCCATGTAATCTGCAGCAGAAATGGATACAGTGCGATATCCATTTGGAAATGGGCTTCAACTCTGCCCCAAGGACAAAGGTGACCAGTAGTTGGTCTGTTTTTCTGAATGGTTTAGTATGGTCCAGATAATATCAGAGTTGTCTGTGCATGTCTAGTGCATGTAGAATCAATTCCCCCTTGTTTTGCGTGTTGGGAAAGAAGGTGGGTAGGTGTATGGCCTGGTTGAGGGTCACATCGGATAACACCTTGGGCATAAAGGAAGGGTTAAGTCCTCAGAGAGACCCTGTCTGCATGGAAGATGATGAAAGGCTCAACAGCCATGAGAGCCTGAAGTTCTGATACCCATCTGGCTGAGGTGATAGCTAGTAGGAAGGCAGTCTTCCAGGAGAGGTATTTTAATTCTGCAGAAGCAGCAGGTTCGAAAGGAGGTAAGGTTAGTTTATTTCTAAAACACAATCCAGGTCCCAGGGTAGCGTGGGAGGCCTTCTGGGAGGTCTGATATTAGAAGCCCCTCTGAGGAATTCCTTAATCAAAGGATGAGAGAAGAGGGATGGGTATGAACCATAATGGGCAGAAATGGTGAAGCATAGATTTTAAGAGAGGCCACTATTGAGCAACTCAGCTAGGTAATCCAAGATAAGAGGGATGGGAGGTACTGATCCCTTTGGACTGGTTCCAGGAGCAGAATCTTTTCCATTTCTTTACGTATGATTTTCTGGTGCTGGGCCTTCTGGCCTCTGTGATGATGTCTAGGACCAGTTTGCTTAACAGGGACTCCTTGTTAGTTTTTAAGGTATAAGCCATGCTGAAAGATTGAGTCTGTAAGTCTGCATGCAGTATCTTCCCCCTCACCTGGGTCAAGAGGTCTGAAATCAGGGGAAGCTGCTTGGGGGGCTGTAAGGTCAGGATGCACAGTAAGGGGTACCAATATGGAGCAGTGAGGATGGCCTTTGGTCTCTCCTCCCTTATTTTGATCAGTACCTTGAGAATAAGGGGTAGGGGAGGGAACGCGTACACAAAGAGGGAGTTCCAAGGGAAGGTCAAAGCATCCACCTTCCACCCTAGGAGGTGATACTACCTGGTACAAAACTTTTCCAGCTGGTGGTTGAGGTGCAAGACAGAGATCCACTTCTGGAGTCCCCCACTCCAGAGTGATTTGCAGAAAGATTTCCCTGTGGAGCTGCCATTCATGGAGGTCCAGTAAGTTTCTAATTAGGTGGTCTGCCAGGGTGTTGTTGACCCCTGGTAGGTGCTGGGTAATTAGGTGTCGACTCATGGAGGTAGCTGTAAGCCAGAGGTTCATGACTAACCTGCACAGGCGGGTACGATTGGGTCCCCCATTTGATGTACCACATTACTGTGGTGGTGTCTGTTTTTATAAGGAGAGCCCCTGGCCTGAGATGGGGTTTGAAGGATGTCAGAACCTTTTGTACTGCCATCATTTCTTTCTGATTGATGTGCAAGTGAAGTTGCTGGGCATCCCAAAGGCCTTGGGTGCACCTGCCTGCTATGTTAGCAATGTCTGAGGTGTCGGTGGTGGTGGTCTGGCCAGAAGGGCAGAGGACGAAAGGAAGACCCTTGCTCCTGGCACAGGCCTCTGCCCATCAGAGAAACTCGGTCCTTATACATGAGATCAAAGGAAGAGAGGTCTGTAGGGACTGTGTGTGCTAGCACCAAAGGTTCTTTAAGTACCACTGAAGTTTTCTCACGTGAAGCCTGGCCAGGGGAATGAGAAGGATGCAAGATGCCATATACCCCAGGGCTTGCAGGAACTTCCTCGCAGTGAGGGGACTTCTGGAAGCCAGCTGGGTAAAGTAGAGAGGCAGGAAGCTCTGCTTTTCTGGGGATAGGAAGGCCATTTGGGATGCTGTGTCTAGCACAGCTCCCAAGAAAATGATCTTCCTGGTGGGGTTTTGTTTTGATTTCTTCCCGTTGATGGTGTACCCTAGGGAAGTTAGGAGTGGTTTGACAAAGAGAAGGTCTTGAAGCAGCTTTTCTTTGCACTCTGCCTGAATGAAGCAGTCATCCAGGTAAGGGTAAATCTGTATACTTTTCTGTCTGCAGAATGCTATGGCTGGGGCCAAGCATTTGGTGAATACTCTGGTAGCAGTAGATAAGCCAAAGGGCAGCACAGAGAACTGAAAGTGTTGTGAGCCTGCTCTGAAGCGCAGGAATTTTCTGCACAATTCCCTGATGGGGATGTGGAGGTAGGCATCTTTTTAGGTCTAGGGTCACTTGCCAGGCATTTTTTGTTAGCATAGGCAGCAGCTGCTGCTGCAAAGTTAGATTTTTAATCTGAAGACCACCAGGGAGGTGGTTCAGAATGTATAGATCCAGGATGGGGCGCCAAGTGCCCTCTTTTCTGGGAACAAGAAACAGTCCGGAATAAAACCCTTTTCCTGTTTGATCTGAGGGAACAGGTTCTACTGCCCCCTGAGATATGAGAGTTTAGACCTGTTTCAATGCCTATGCCCACTGATTTGTAGGCAAGTCTGGGTACCCTCTTGGAATTGGGAGTTCACTGAAAGAGAATTTGTATCCCGAGAAATTATCTTTAAGACCCATTGGTTCTTTGTTACAGAAAACCAATTGTCTTTGAAGAGGGAGAGAACCTTCCTCCTACTTTTTGATGAGAGAAAGGAGGGCAGAGGGGGGAGGGGAGTCATTGTATTTGCCATAGAAGATTGGCTTAGAACTCCCTGCCTTAGAGACAGAAGTGGTCCATTGTTTGCTTCTTTGCTGGCCCAGGGATAGGGGCCTGGATGGTCTGTCCCTGTGGGGCTTGCCTTGGCCATGTCTGCTAGGTACAGGGAAGGCCCAGTGCTTAGAGGGAAAGTTCCTGCTGAATCTGGGAGGTTGAACTTAAAAGAAATCTTTTACTGTTTGCATAGATTTTGCTTTGCCTTCCATTTTTTTAAGCACCTCTTCTGCTTTTTCCCCAAACAAGTGCTCCTTATCTAGGGGTGCATCAATAAGTTTGGACTTGACATGATCAGGGAGAGGTTGTTCCTTCACCCATACGGGTCTCCTAACAACAGATCCTTTCACTGTTGCCCTGCTAGACGCTTCTAGAGCATCATATCCACATTGTAAAGAGTGGCCACTTGACAAGCATAGTGCAGTAAATCTGCTAACTCTTTTGAATTGGCACTGTCAAGAAAGGTAGCAATCTTTTGTTTTAATTGTTCCAAAGTGTGTTATTGATATTTTAACATATGGAACTGACAATTGAGTGCTCTGATAGCTAAGGTTGCAAAGGTGTATACTTTTTTTACCCATCTGTCCAGAGCTCTGGAGTCCTTGTCAGATGGAAGAGGATTCTTGGCAGAACTAGTCTTAGCTCCTTTAGGTCCGTGTGTAATGACCTCTGGGTCTGCAGCAGGATTTCTGTACAGGTATTTGTGAGAATCCGGTACTCTGTAGTACCTGTCAGGTTTACTGGGAGCAGGAGGGAAGGCATCAGTGGCTAAGCTAGATTCATGGGAAACATCATCCACCACTTCTAAAATAGGGGGGATGGCCAAGGATCTGTGCTAGGGCAGGTCCAGAAACTCTTTTCTTAGACTGTGGGAAGTCCTGAGATTTCCATTGGAAATGTTCCCTGAGGGAGTGAAGGGTTTCCCCAAAGAAAAGGTCCTCTGGAGGGGAGGCAGAAGGGATGGCTTCCTCTGCATCTGAATCCTCATAAGCAGTTAAGGGATGCTGTTTTTCAAAAAACTGAATAGTCAGATTCCTCAGAATCCTGTTCTGTCAATTTCTGGGGAAGGGTTCCTTTTCCTTTTAGAAGTAGTGGCCTGACTACCCCAGATAAGGGAGATGAGATCCTATGCCATTTTAAGCATTTGTGCTTGGAGTAGTGGAGCAGTAGCAAGATGGTGGCTAGAAGCAGATTTCCTCGGAGTGGCCTGGCTTATAGGCCTGAGAGAAATGGTAGATGCGAAGATGTCATTTTTTTGTCTAGATTCGGTAGTGCGAAAGGCCTCCTCAGAAGCTGGTGCCTGCACTGCGGCCCCGGACCCAACCGAGGCAGAGACAGCCAAAGGCTAATAAGACGAAGATTTCTGCGTCATACCGGACTCTGAAAGGGTCTTGGTAGAGGCCTGTGTAGATACTGAATCGGTCATCAGGGGTTGCGAAAGCACCTCACTAAATTTCAGAGAACTGATGACCTGCTAAGCGGTAGCGTTGTCAGAAGGCTTAGCCTTGTGTGGTCTGTCTGTATCTATCTCTATGTTTTTTCAGAATGTTCACAGATTGTTGGCTGACACCATATTGGAATGCTAGGACAGAACACGAAAATAACTGTCTACAAAAAGAGCTCTATGGCAAATTGTTCTCGCATTAAAGAGGGCACAGAACTGGCAACAGAGGATGTCGTGGTCTGGGTCTAAACAAGTGACACAGTAAGAATGGAAGTCTCAGTGTGGAATCTGCTTTCCACGAGACAATTAACTTTTTCGGACATTGGTTAGTGCAAGAAAAAAGGATCCCCAATGGGGTACTTTGCTTTAGATGTTTTCAGCTGAAATTCAACTTCTGGTAGCGACTGACCGGCACTCATGCAAACTGCTTGTGCTACGGGCTCCACGGGAAGAAAGACTTGTGTAATGACGTTGGCTGCCTTGCTTTACAGCACTGACAACCTGGCGTCAGACTACAGGTGATGGCAGCCAATGCAAAAAAATATTGAGACTAGTATTCAGGCTGGCCGAGAGCTACCACAGCAGGGATAACCCACAGGTGATGGCTGCAACAGTGAAACACGAAGAACATCAATAGACCCGTGTTGTACTATTTTCCTCTGGTAAAACTGATGAGACTCTGATCTGATTTGGAGCCTTGACACCTCCAAATGTGAGGATCTGGGGTTCTGTCTCCTTCCCTACCCAAATTCCCTCGATACCTTTCACTGAATACCTCGGATCCAAGTTTGCCCATTAACCTATATGACATTAAAACCTACGTTTAATCCAAGCTAGCATAAAGGTATCTAAAGGTAGGAATTAGCAACTAGCTGAGTATCAACTGATGTCCTTCCATATCACTGTTGCAGTATTCATTACATAAGGGATGTCACTTCCTTGGCAGCCTGTCACTCGGTCAGTATAGATAAGCTTGAAAAAGATCTTGTTTGTGCCATGTCACATTTATACTCCTCAAGAACATAAAAGGTATGACAGCTACCCAGAAAGTACAGTTGTGTACAAATACCATAAATGTAGATGTTCGAGTGTCTTCACTGTTGCAGTCATAACTGTAGGGTGCTCCTGCCGGCAGGCAGCCCGAGGTCGGCCAGAATCCCAAAGTCTGGGTCCGGCGTCGGCTGTACAAGCTAGTACCCTGACGTCAGTACGCTTTGGTACATAGCCCTCAGCCGACGCCATCTTCTCCAGCCTTTCTTGCCCTAGATGTCAGAAGTCCCCAGCAAAACAAAAATGAATCCAACAAGGAAACACAAATACACCACAAACAGGAAAAGGGAGAAAAAGAGGGGATAGGAGGGAGGAAACGACTGCAACAGTGAAGACACTCGAACATCTACATTTATGGTAGGTGTACACAACTGTACTATGTTCTTCGTGTTTCACTGTTGCAGTCATAACTGTAGGGTGGAATCCCAAAGCAGTGTAAAAGGGGAGGAGGCTTTAGATAGAAGAAGGGGAGGCAAGAATACCCTGCAAGACAGCAGAGGCAAAGCCTGCCCTGGTCTTAGAAAACGGGGAGATTGTAGTGCTTGGAAAAAGTATGCACAGAACTCCAAGTGGCAGCTTCCAAGATATCCTTGGTAGGGACTCCTCTGAGGAAAGCTGTAGAAGTGGCAGCTGCTCTAGTAGAATGACTTCTAATGGTACCTGAAAACTGTTTCCCATGATGAGTGTAACAAAAGCTGATTCCATAAGCAATCCATTTGGAAATTGTTTAGAAATAAGTTTTCCAAGAGAACTGGAGGCAAAAGAAACAAACAATTGATTAGACTTTCTGAACTCTTTAGTCTTGTCCAGGTAAAATCGTAACTGTCTGTGCACATCTAATGAATGCAAAATCCTTTCCCCTTTATTTTGAGGATTTGGAAAGAAAGTAGGAAGGTGAATTGTCTGATTTAAAGCCACTTTCGAAATCACCTTAGGCATGAATGTAGGATTGGTCCTCAAGGATACTCTGTCCTGATGGAAAATAAGGTATGGTTCCACAGCCATGAGAGCTTGCAACTCTGAGACCCTTCTGGCAGAGGTCAATGCTAATAAAAGAACAGTCTTCCAAGATAAAAACTTAATATCTGAAGATGCAGCAGGCTCAAAAGGAGGCAAAGTAAGTTTTTCTAAAACATAATTAAGATCCCAGGCAGGAACAGGAGGGGTCCTGGGAGGCCGCAAATTTTTAGCCCCTCTCAAGAATTGCTTCACCAAAGGATGAGAAAAAACAGAAGGATCAGAACTGAAATGCACAGAAATAGCAGAAGCATGAATCTTAATGGAAGAAAAAGAAAGTCATTTAGATAAAAGTTCCGAAAGGTAAAGCAAAATAGAAGAGAGATCAGGTACCAGAGGATCCGAGCCTCGGTCCTGCATCCAAATACAAAACCTCTTCCATTTAGAGGCATAGGATTTCCTAGTGCTAGGTCGTCTAGCTTCCAAAATAACATCCAAAACTTGTTTGGGAAGACTAGAGGAAATCAAATTCCTTTGAAGAGCCAAGCTGCCAGGCAAAGGGTCTTGAGGTTGGAATGTAGTAACTGACCCTGATGCTGGGACAAAAGCGAAGGGTTCAGAGGGAGAATCCAAGGAGGCCCCAAGAACAGGTGCTTTAAAGTTGGATACCAAAACTGTCGAGGCCAATTTGGAGCAATCAAGATGAGGAACTTGGGCTTGTCCTGCTTTATCTTCAGTAATACCCGAGGTAGTAGAGGAAGAGGAGGGAAGGCATATGCTGAAAGGCTTCTCCAGCTGAAGGACAGGGCATCCACTCTCCAAGCTGTTTTGTGGAAGGACCTGGTGCAAAAGCGAGGCAGCTGATGATTGAGATGGGATGCAAACAGATCTATCTGGGGACATCCCCAAACTGCAGTAATCCTGTTGAATAAGTTGGTGTCTAGCATCCATTCGTGAGGATCTGAAATGTTTCTGCTCAGGCTGTCTGCTAAGAGATTCTGTTTCCCTGGAATGAATTGAGCCTGAAGATGTAGATTCAGATTTAGAGCTGTGTCCCATAAAGCCATAGCTAGTCTGCAAAGGGGGTACGAATGAGAACCCCCCTGCTTGTTGATGTACCACATGACCGGGGTGTTGTCTGTCAATTAGCAGAGGCCCTGGTTGCAAAAGGTTCTTGAAGGCTAGAAGGGCATTTTGAACTGCCAACATTTCCTTCAGATTGATGTGCCAGTGAAGATGGTCCTTTGTCCAGGTTCCCTGCTGGCAATTGTCTAGAAAGTGTGCTCCCCAAGCATAATCCGAGGCGTCCGTGGTTAGGATTTGAGTAGGTTGAGGAAGACAAAAAGGCTTTCCTTCGTTTAAAGTGCATACCCTGGACCACCAGAGGAACTCCTCTGAAGGCAGGGGATCAGAGGAATCAGAATATCCAGATCGTGGTAATGCTGTGACCATACACTTTTCAGATACCATTGAAGCTTTCTCATGTGAAGCCTTGTGTTTGGAATCAACAGAATGCAGGAAGCCATGTAGCCCAGAGCCTGCAGGAATTTCCTTGCAGTGAGCTGAGATAGAGTTGCTAAGGTGCTGAAAGTAGAAGCCAGCTGAGTTTGTTTTTCTGGAGTGAGGAAGGCCCTTTGTAAGGTTGTATTTAAGAGGGCTCCCAAGAATACCATTTGTTGAGAAGGGATCAAATGTGACTTTTTTGTGTTCACTGAGAATCCCAGGAGGAGGAGAAGACGTTGAACAAAGTCCAGATGTTGAAGCAGAAGATCTTTGCTTTCTGCCTGAATAAGGCAGTTGTCCAAATAGGGGTAAATCTGGATCCCCTGAAGTCTGCAGTAAGCCACTACTGGTGCCAGGCACTTGGTAAAGACTCTGGGCGCAGTAGATAAACCAAAGGGCAGTACAGAGAATTGAAAGTGCCTCGAACCTGCCTTGAACCTGAGGAATTTCCTGCGTTCTTGCCTGATGGGAATATGTAAATAGGCTTCCTTTAAGTCCAATGTCACCATCCAGGCGTCCTGAGAGAGCATTGGAATTAGTTGCTGCAGAGTAAGCATCTTGAATTTTGGAATTTCCAAAAAGGTGTTTAACACAGAAAGGTCCAGAATAGGTCTCCATGAGTTTTGTTTTCTGGGAACCAGAAACCGTCTTGAATAAAAACCTTTTCCCATCTCCGAGAGTGGAACAGGCTCTATGGCTCTCATGGCCAGAAGAGCATCCACTTGAGTTAAGGCCTCTGACCATTGATGTTTTGGCAGATCTGGCCAACCGTGAGCCCTTGGCAAAGTGTGAAAGTGGAATTTGTAACCATTTAAAATCACGTCCAATACCCATCTGTCCTGGGTAATATGAGTCCAATTTCTGTAAAAAAGAGACAGTTTTCCTCCGAGAGGGGCATCCAGGTGAAGGGGTCCTGTAGCCCAACCGAGAGAGTCAATGAGTTTGCTTTCTTTGAGATTGGGATCTGTCTTCTCCCCTTCTAGGTGAAGAAGCAGTCCATTGTCTAGATCTGTAAGAGGCCTGACCTTGACCACGACCTCTGGAGCGCCTATATCTTCCCCTTTGAGGCCTGTCAGAAGTGGGAAAGGACCAATTTTTAGAGGGCCAATTCCTGGAAAATCTAGGAGGCTGAACTTGCAAGAAATCTTTTACAGTCTGCATAGACTTTGCCTTTTCTTCCATCTTTTTAATAACTTCCTCAGCCTTGGATCCAAAAAGAACATCATGTTGAACAGGGGCATCTAATAACTTAGCCTTAACCTGTTCAGGTAAACTTTGTTCACGAAGCCAGGCATGTCTCCTGATAACAGTACCAGAGGCTGCAGCCCTGCAAGAAGCATCCAAAGCATCAAAACCACAATGTAAACTATGCTTGTTCACTTGTTCAGTAGCATGCAAGACATCCTGAAGTTCCTTATCCTCTGCACAAGCAGGAAGGGAAGCAAGCTTTTGCTTTAAAACAGACAAAAGAAATTGCGAATACTTAAACATATGAAACTGGCAATTTAAAGCCCTTACAGACAGGGTAGCAGAAGTATATACCTTTTTTCCCCACCTGTCTAAAGCACGAGAATCCTTCTCAGAGGGAATAGGATTTTTAGAAGTAGCAACCTTAGCAGCCTTAGAGCCCTGAGAAATAGTTTCAGGATCCGCAGAAGGGTTTTTAAATAAAAATAAATGAGAGTCAGGAACCCTATAAAATCTATCAGGCTTAGAAGGAGCAGGAGGCATGGAATCAGGATTCAAATTAGCCTCAGAAAAAGCATCATCTACAATGTCCAAAACAGGAGGGATAGCTAAAGGCCTATGCTGAGGAAGAAGAAGAAATTCCCTAAGCCTCTTCTTGGAAGCAGAATACTCCTGTCCTTCCCAATGAAAATGTTCCCTCATCTCATGCAAGGTTTCCCCAAAAGAGAAATCCTCAGGCGGAGAGGCCGAGGGTAGAGAGTCCTCAGCATCCAAATCCTCATAAGGAGGAAAGGAGTAGTCCTGATCTGAGGAAGAAACAGAAGATACAGAAGCCTGGTCAGAGGAATCCAGAGTAACATCCTGTCAAGGCCTTTTCTCAGGAGGGGGGTGAGAACCCCTAATCATTGTAAGCAAATCTTCAGCCATCTTTAATAATTGCTCTTGTGTCTTGGGAGTGGATTCAGAAGCAGCTTGAGCAGGAACTTTAGACTTAACAGGAGTCTTTGTCTTTGCCTTTGAAATAGTAATGTGAGTAGGCCTGAAAACCCCCTCAGAAGCCGGTACCTGCACAGCGGTTCCGGACCCATCTGAAGGAGCGACGTCCGAAGGTCCTGCAGCAGTTAAAATAGTGGGCCTTGATGGCTCCCCATGGGAGTCCGTATCGGCCATCGGTTCAGAAGTGGCGGACGACAGGGGCTGCAAAAGCGCCTCACTGATGACAGCCGAACTGGACGCTGGCTCCAGCTGCAACGAGTCCTGTTTGGACCTCGGAGGCCTGTCTTTGCGCTTCTTTTGAACTCCGGTAGTGTCCGACGACATTCTATAATTGAAGCGTCTGCCAAAATAATTTAAAGCCCAATCGTACCTGCGCTTGATGGTACGAGAGTTGAACCTGGCACAGAACCGACAACAAGAAACGTCGTGGTCAGGGCCTAAGCAAGGTAGACAGTAAGAGTGGAAATCTTTATGAGGTATTTGTTTCCCACACACTATACAATTATTAACTTTTTCTGACATCGGAGGAACAAGAAAAAGATTCCACAATGGGGTACTTAGCTTTGAGAAGAGAAGTAAGAACTTCGGACCGACAACAACAAAATACGCTGTTCGAAAATCGCCAACCAACGACTTGCGAGCTGCTTTCCACCGCACGGCAAGAAAGACTGGAGAAGATGGCGTCGGCTGAGGGCTATGTACCAAAGCGTACTGACGTCAGGGTACTAGCTTGTACAGCCGACGCCGGACCCAGACTTTGGGATTCTGGCCGACCTCGGGCTGCCTGCCGGCAGGAGCACCCTACAGTTATGACTGCAACAGTGAAACATGAAGAACATCTTCTTTTGGCATCAGTTTGAATGCCACTGCTGTCAGTTGGTTTAAACGTTTTTCTGCTGTACTGAATATTTAGCAGCTCCAGATAACTGCCCTGTTGGGATTATTTTTCTTTTGTTGGGGTTATTTTTCTTTTTAAATTTACCTTCTTGGCTTGTATTTTTTTTTTATCAATACCTGGGGGTCATGTCATCGAAGAGGGGAAAAAATGTCAGTGTGGAAGGCATATTCCCCATAAGGATCATCATGAGCAGTGTCTTTGGGCACTTCCAAGATCATAGCTCTTGTAGTATCTGTAAGGCATCTGTGCTCAAGACACTCAGAAGCCACTGGTCTTCCCTGGCCACTTACCTTGAAAACCAATGGCTTATAGACAGTTAAGCTCAGGGTACCATGGTGGAATCCTTTAACCCTGAGATGCTCCTGCTATGTAAGGCCAGGAAGACTTGGCTGTATTCTTTAGCTGTCCAGCCTCCACCAGATGTACTTCTAGAAGCAGGCAATTGCTCTGTTGGCTGTTCTGTGTGTACATTGGATTCCTCTGCCACAACCCTGCTGGTAGCCAGCATGGATTCATTTTTTCACTTAGGCTTTGCAGGCGTCTACTCCGGACGTCAAAAGGAAATCACAGTTTGTTACCTTGGAAGGTCCTAGATGGGATTCTGCAGGAAGTTCCAGGTTCTATTCTCGATTCCCACCAAGGGTCAGAACCTGATTTGTTAGAGCTGATTTCCCCTCTAAGAAAACACAAAATCTGAAGCATATTTCTGTCTATCCTATGGATCCTCAAAGGGAATGGCAGGAGTTTGCTCAGGGCTTGTTCTCTGCACTTAATGGTCCTAAAGCCTTCTCAAGAGATTTCAGTACCTGCTCCTCCTTGGATCTCTACCCCTTCTGAATGGTTTAGGGAACCAGATTCCTTGGATGAGAATTCCCTGTCTGGTGAGGGGTCATTGTCCTGTTCTTCACAGATGCCTTCACCTCTGGCTTATGGCTCTGATGATTAAGTCTAACTCTTGAGTCTCCTTTTGAGGAATTGTCATCTGGGGACACAATTGCTAGGATAACGGAATTCTTCTCAAGTGTTGGATGTTCTGAGAAAATATGATTTGCTTTAGACGGATATTCCTAAACCATTGTCAGTTCCTCCTGTGTTGGCTGCATTGTTAGATACTTTCATTGCTCATAGGTTCATAGGTGTGTATTACACTACCAGCCCTGGTGCCTATATCAGCCTAGCACAAGAAGATTCCCTGGCATCATGCCACCCAAAGTTAGTCAGTGCCCCTATCAAGCAAGGCCACTTAAGTGATCCTGGGGTGAACTTCCTATTGCACACCCACTCATCAAGATTTCTCTTAAAGAGGGCCAGTGAAGTGCTCTGCTTGACATGAATGTGAAGTTTGTTCCAGAGTATGGGAAGTCTCTGGGTTAGGAACCTGCCCCTCCAGCACGTTCTGTTTATTGTGGTAATGAGGTTAATGTGGCACAAAGGGATTGGGATTTCTTTAGGTGCAGCATATCTAGCAGCTCTAGGTCAGACATGGCTTTGTAGGTCAAGCAGAGATTGCCTCCAAGTAGGCGATAGGGGACAGAGTATAGGTGGAGTTTTTTTTGAGTTTGTCCATATAGGGCATGTGTCGAAAGCCTAAGATCCTCTTAGTGAGGTATTTTTGTGGCCTTTCCAGTTGTTTTAGGTGTCTAGTGAGGTACATACCAAATGGGGCATTGTATTCTATAATAGGTCTAATGAGGGATGGGTAGAAAGGGATTATGACCTTTCTTCCTGGATGAGAAACCTTTTGTAATGAGATGTGCCACACAGGATGACTTTCTGACTACAGTGACAATGTGGTTATCAAAGGAGAGATTGCTGTCAACCTGTGTCCCCAGGTCTCTTATCACACCTTAGGTGTTTAGTGGACTACTGCCTATGTGGTAGTTCATGGGCACCACATTTTTTACAAAGGGAATGACAATGCACTTTTTTGGCATTGAGCTTAAGGCCATGGTTCTGGCACCAGTCACCAGTGTCAGTGAGGCCTTTTTGTAGAATGCCGACAACAGTTGGAGAGTCGATAATGGCTCCCAGTTTGCAATCATCTGCAAACTTGGTCAGCCAGAGTCCCTTTGGGTTGGCTTGAATTTCAGAGAAGTACATGCCAAACAGTAGAGGACCCAAGTCAGATAGCTGTGGGACACCACTTGTAACTGGTCGGTAGTTAAATTTGGAGTCTGATACTTTCACAGTGTGGGTTCCATCAGTGAGCCAGTTGGCAACCCATCTTATTACATAGGGGTTTATGCCACGTTTAGTGAGTTTCTCCGATTCCTGAATGAGGGATGGTGTTGAAGGCCTTGGCAAGATCTGGGTAGGCTGTGTGAACTACTTTGCCCTCATCCACAGCTCTGAAGACAGAAGACTCGAAGAAGTCTATCAGACAGAGCAGGCATGATCTACCTTTCACAAACCCATACTGCGTGGGGTACAAAGTTTGAAGATTCCCTATGTCCTTAAAAGTCCATGATGATGCGCTCCATAGCCTTACTTATCAGACGCGTCAGGGTCTGTAGTTACTCCCTGTTTGTGGAGTGGGATGACCGTAGCAGGGCACCATTCGGTAGGAACAAAGCCTGAAATGAGGCTGTGATTAAACAGGGTATTCAGGTGTGGTGCCAGTTCACTTTGTAATTCATGTAGAACACAGCCAGGGATATTTTATCAGGTCCCATGGAAGCTGTATTCTTGGCTTTGGACAGTGTGGTTTTTACCTGTGTAGCTGTGATAAGGATTTGGCATTCCTCCGGTATTGTGATGGGCCCTATGAAGGGTGAAAGGGAGGTAAAGTTTGCACTGAACCTGTCAGCCAAGATGTTGGCAATATCAGTTGGTTCTATACATGGTATTGCCATTGTGCTGCAACTCAGAGCAGATCTGAGACTTGCCATGTAGATTCTTGACATATCTATAGAATGCCTTGTGGTGATCTTTAGAATCTGCAGCAATTTTGTTTTCGTAGTTAGCTTTAGATGATTTGATAAGGGATCTCAGTTTTTTGCTGAAGCTAGCAAAGGAGTTTTTCCAGTCTTGGGACTTCACCCTTTTCTGCAACAGTTTTTTCCTTCCGTCGTAGGAGTTTATGGTGTGGGACCACCAGATTGGCTTCCTTTTTTTGGAGGATAGTTTCTTGGTTCTGTTTGGTATGGCCTGTTCCATGCACTTGTGTATGTGCTCATACAGTGCATTGGTATATGATTCAGCTGTCAGGCACCTATTTTCCATTTGCATGGGTGTCAAAGCTAGCCACCTCTTTTTAGAAGCCCAAAATTGGCTTTGGAGAAGTTTTATTTTTTTACAGTGGTTTCCTTTGGGGGGGGGGGGGGTATCCATGATGATTAACTTGTGGTCAGATCCAACTGGGTAAGAGTTCATTACTGGTGTACAGCAACAGTCACCTATGTTGGTAATGACCAGGTTAGGGATGTTTCTACCCCTGGTGGGGGGTAAGAAGTTGGTCCAGGGCACTGGAATTAATGAATTCCAGAAAACATTGAGCAAGTGTGTTGGTACATGAGTAATTTTCCCAGTTAATTGAGGGGTAGTTAGTCTTCCAGTATAAAGGTATTGGGTTGTACCCTAATATTTTCCAGTGTGTTTAGGGATGTGGTGTGGGAGTCTTGGGACTTGGTGGGGGATCTATAGCAGGCTACAACCTGGATTGCAGTTTTACCCAGTGTTACTTGTACCTGAAGTATCTCTGATGCGTTGTGTTGGGTTACTAGTCTGGAAGTGTGCATATCCTTTATGAATATGGAGACACCACCGCCTTTAGTCCAGGTTTAGGGGCTGAAAGGTGTGGTATGAATTATAGCCTGGCAGTGCTGGGGTGCTCTCCAGAGCCTTGAACCAGGTTTTGGTCACTGCACAGACGTCAATGTTCTCCATTTTAAGGAGTGCTTCGAGCGATTGCATTTTCAGATTTAGACTTCTAGCATTGTGTAGCATAACCCTCAGATTTCGTTTGCTGCTTCCAAGTCTCCTGATTCTCAGCCTCCCACTAAAAGAAACCAGATAGGTTCTAAAAGGTTCCAGAGGATTGTCTTTTTTTTTTAAATTTAAATCTCCTTCTGCTGATTCTGCTGTGGGGTCATGTCTCTTCTGACAAACATTCTAAACTTTTGCCCTCTTCCAAACTTATGTCTTCTGATGATAGCAGGGCAATGGAAAGAAAATCTACATTGCTTTGGCCTTTAGGGCTATTAATTACCAGACCCACATGAACAGGTATGCTCTGGCCTTGACTATGCAGGCTTTTCACGTTCTCTCTGCCCTCCCTGATTCTGATGGGAAATCCTCTGCCTTATCATTTTTAGGTTTTGCTTCTCAAGTGGTTTGCCACTCATTTAAGTGCAGCTATGATGCTGCTGATGCCTCTTCTAGGGTTGTGACTTTTGGGTCTGTTGAGTTATTTTTGGCTTTGTCTCCAGTCTCTTCCTGAAGAAATTAAGGCCAAGTTGTTGGATGCTCCTTTGGATAATACTCCTCTTTTTGGCATTGCTGCTGCTGACTTGTCTGTTCAAGAAAAAGGCAAAGCCTTGCAAGACTTTAAGGATAGGAGAGAGAAAATTGGTTTAAGTCCCAGAGGAACTATCCTTCTAGATCTGCTTTTATTCACTGGCAACCCCATCAGGCCTCTAAGGGCAGGAAGACTGGGAGGTGGGCCCCCTCTCCTAAGGCTTCTCAGATTTCTGTAGTGCAGAAGCATTCTTTATCTGATAAGACTGCTTCTCTGACAAGTTGCCCCCCTTTAGACCAAGTTCCTGTTGTCCCCTCGGCTCTCCCTTTGTTTTCCAAATTGGCATCTCTTCACTTCAAACTCTTGGGTTCTTTCCATCATCCATTAGGGTTACTCAAATTGTATGAAAATCTCTTCCTCATTTTTCTGGAATTCCTCAACCTCCTCTAGAGCAACTTCCTTATTTCTGAGATCTTTTAGGGTCCCTGTTGAACCAAGGGACCATTCAACCTGACCCCCTTCCCAAGTGGAACTGGGTTTTTATTCCAGGATGTTCCTGGTTCCTCAAAAGGAGGAAACTTGGAGACATACTGTGGATCTCTCCTGGCTTAACACCTTTATCAAGATCCCTTCTTTTCAAATGCTTACTCTTCAAACACAGTTTCCTCTTATTATCTCAGGCTTTACTGGTGTCCTTGGATCTGAAATATTCTTACCTTTACATTCCTATTCACCCCATCTTCAGGAAGTTTTTACTTTTCTCTGTCTTTCTCTCATTTTCAGTTCTCTGCTTTGCCCTTTGGCCTCTCTACTGCCCCCAAGGGTATTTACAAAATGCCTAGCTCCTATGATTGCCTTCTCCAGGCTGCAAGGCATTCAAATTTCGACTTAAGATGTCCTGTTGCTTTAGGCACCTTCTCCCAGTAGATTGTTGCAGGATCTGCAGTGCATCCTCTCTCTCCTTCAAGTCTGGGGTTTACTATCAACTTCCAAAAGTCCATCCCATCTCCCTCTCAGGATCATGTGTATCTGGGTTGGAGGATTCAGATGTTGCCAATGCTGGCCTGTCTTCCACCTCCAAAGATATTGTTGTTGACAGACTTCTTTGGCCTTTCGTCCCTCGACTGCCACGTCAGCCAGGGAGTTTTTCCAGGCACTGGGATTCATGGTCTCCTCTATTCTGATGCTTCCCTTTGCTAGGCTGCATATCTGGAAGCTTCAATTGTACCTCAAGTTGGTTTGGCTACAGCATAGTCACCCTCTGGACTTCCGTGTTCCTCTTCCTCCTTGTCTCAAGGATTTCGAGTGATGGATTTGACAGTTCTGTTTCAAACCCAGGCAGTCCCTTTCAGCCTCTAGTCCCTCAAGAGCTGTTCACTGATGCCTCGGACATGGGGTGGGGCATCTCTTGGTCAACTGAAAGTTCAGGGTCTTTGGCCTCCCCATCACAAGTCAGACCATATCAGCATCAGCCCTTCAGGCTTTTCACCCAATGTTCTCTCCGGGCCCCCTGAAGTTGTACACAGACAACACTACAGTAATGTGGTATGTCAACAAGCAGTGGGACAAGAAATTTTGCCTCCTCTGCAGCATGGAGGTTCAGGCTTGGGAAATGGCTTTCAGTTATCTCATCAGGAAGTGCACATTCCTTCAGAGCACAATCTTGTGGCAAACTGAGCAGGTCCAAAACACAGGCTTACGAATGGATGATTCACAGAGACATGTTTCCGGACATTGTCCATCTGTGAGATATTTCTCAGGTAGATCTTTTTGCCTCCCCTCTGAACAGGTAACTTCCTCTTCTGTTCCAGAGTGCCATGCCATCTGGCCTGGAAGACAAATGCCCTATCCTTTCTGTGGAAGGGGAGTTTTCTTTATGCTTTCCCTTCTCTTCCAAGAGTCTTTCAGAAGATTCAGCTAGACTCCCCACAAATCTTGCTAGTAACTCCCTTTCATCTAAGACAGCTCTGGTTTCCCCTTCTTAATGCATCTGGCGGTTATCTCACAGGTTGGATCTCCAAACACAGAACAAGGGGTTTCTCATCCATCTCCACTAGTCCACTCTGCAACTGACATTGGGGACGATATGGTTTTGATCCCTTTCAGGCATCTCTTTTCTGAGGATGTGTTCAGGGTTTTAAAGGAGACAAGAAACTCTCAACCAGAAAATCTTAAATGTCCAAATGGAAGAAATTTTCGGTCTAGTGCCATGCTCGTAACCAAGACCCTTTTTCAGTGGGGGTCCCCGAAGGTCTCATTTATTACAGTTGCTCTAATCTGGCTTGGCCTATTCTTCTGTGAAGGCTCATTTGTCAGCCATTTCTGCTGGCCTGCTCTTCACTCCTTCCATTGACTTCTCTTTTTGAGGATGAGTAATTTCTTAAAGGTTTCCTGCATATTAGGCCTTCAAGAAAGCATATTCCTCCCTCCGTGGGACCTTCATTTTGTTTTGGAAAAATGGATTTTGTCTCCTTTTAAGACTGCAGATTCTGCATCTTTGCAACATTGCACCTGGAAGGCTGTTTTTGTTGCTTGTCCTTACTTCTGCTTGGAGGGTTTGAGTTACAAGCCATTATAGCCATTCCTCTGTTTTGTCACATGGACAGGGTGTCCCTTTGTACTAATCCTTGTTTTATGCCCAAAGTAGTCAATGAGCTGTCCTGGAATCAGTCAGTATAACTCCCTTCCTTTTCCCCTTCTCCTTGGTCTGCTAGTTGAGAGGGTTCTGCATACATTGGCTAAAACTAGGACTATTCATAAGCCTGATCAGCATTTTGTTTCTTTTCATTCCAAGTCTTCGGGTTTGGATGTTTCTAAGTAAAGCATCTCCTTCTGGATATCTAAGGCAATCTCCTCGTTATTCTTTTTGTGGTAGTCTCTGTCTCCTTCTGTTAAAGCTCATTCCACTAGAGCTGTTTTCTTCAATCCCATCCTTGAAGCTGCTACTTGGTCTTCCATGTATACTTTTACTAATCATTAAACGTTTGATATGGTTTTTAGGGCCAAAGCAGGTTTTGCTGAAACCATCTTGTGTGGGTTTGTTGAGGGCTCTTCTCAGCCTTCCACCTCCCATTCTGTTTCCTGAACATTTTTACTTTCCCTTATGTACTGATTACTGCAGCAGTGGCATGGAAAGGCACAGTAGTACATTTGTGTAAAATCTTACTGTAACAGAAGATGTCCCTCTCTTCAATGTTGCAGTATTCTCAATCTCCCCCTCTTGTTTATTATGCATTTTTTCCTTCTGGATGCCTGTATTCCTTTGTCCTATGATGATTGTTCTCTGCTGGTGCAATTCAGTTATGGGTAGTTGTGTCCGTGTCCCTTTTATGCCCTACTTTCTTGTGCAGGGAGGATAAATATGGCATACAGCTCAAACAAGATCTTTTTCAAGCTAATCTGTACTGGCCGAGTGATGTCTGCCCGGTAAGGGACATTCCTTATATCCAAAAAGACAATGAGCCAGCAAACTGTGACCTGAAAAATTAATTGATTAATGCAGCATAAAAAACAAGTGACCAGACCGGTTTCGGCTGGTAAACAACACAGCCTTCAACAGTGTGAACATAAAAAACAAATGCTACTGTTTATATACCTGCATCTTAATCGATTAATCAAAACCTTCATTGGTTCATTTAAAATTGCTCATTGAGACCAGGTGGAAATAATCCACCTAGCTTTACAACCCATTTTTTCCCTTTAGAATCTAAAATGGAATGCCAACCTGTTTTGTTTAATTTATTTCCCTTTACCACATCAATAATCATAAATGTAAATTTAGCTGATGTGTATCATGCAATGTTTATATAGTGCATTGTTGGATTTTTTATTCTTAGTTACTTACATGCTCAGAGATTCTCAGCCTGAGTGGACGAGATGTTTGGCCAATATAGAAAGATCCACAAGTGCATGTGGCTAAATATACAAGCCAATCACTGCTGCAATTGGCAAAAAATTTGATGTCATACACAATGCCACAGTTTTTACTAGTGAACTGCTTGGACTTAGATATTTTATCACAGTGTATACAGTGGCCACATGGAAAACATCCAATCAAAGGTTCACCTGTAATGGTAGTTTGTCTCACTTGAGACCAACTTTTGTCATGATAATGTTTATAATGATTGAAACAGGATGCCAAATTTTTACCTTTGCAAAATGAAAACAGACACATATCCAGTAACATTCAATAGATCCTGATCACACTGTAATATGTTCCAGTGTCTGTATATGCTGTTAATAAGTACATCTGAATTCCTCGCATATGTAGTGACAAATCTAATGGGTTGTTGGGTTCCATTCTTCACGGGATTTATAGGTCAACAGATCCTCCCTTTTCAATGTATTCGCCCAGTTGCTAGCCCGCAGAACATGTCCCATATGATATCCCCTGGACTTGAATCTGCTAGTAAAGTCCTGTCTATGTTCTTGAATGGTGGGTTCCTATGAACAAATACGCCTCATTCATAGGTATTGTGATTTGGGGATATTTCTTGCTATGTGAGGTGGATGAAAGCTGGATGCATGGAGGACCGTATTGAATTGTGGATACTTCCTAAAGACCTGCATACTTAAAGTATGGTCAGGTAATCTATTGATCATGACATCAAGGAAAGTGATGGTATCTACATGATGGTTAACTGTAAAATGCAGGCCCCATTTATTGTCATTCAAATAGGATATAAATTCCAACAAGTAATCCACATCTGACCTCCATACCATCCAGCAGTCATCCAAATAGCGTCTCCAAATGTCAATTTTAACCAGGAAAATATTACGGCTACTATCAAATGATTTTTTCCTCAAAAAATGTCATGAATAGGTCAGCATAAATGGGGGCAAAAGATGCCCCCATAGCTGTACCCTTGGTTTGCCAATAGCAAGTATCCTGGTAAAAGAAGACACTGTTAGTTAAGACATGTTCTGCAAGACCTACAAGAAAGTTGTTGAAATCAGGCTGATATAAATCAGCCACCTGCAACCAATAACCAATGGCTTCTAGCCCAACTTGATTAGGGATGTTGGTATATAAAGCACTAGCAGTGTGCATATAAGCCATCCTGGTTCCAACTGGGTTTCAGAAATGATTTTGAGGAATTCTGTGGCGTCTTGTAGAGAATGTACCCAAGGTAGCAATGGCTTCAGATACTTGCTGAGAAAAATTGACAAAGGTTCCATAATGTATCCTTTTCCAGAAACCATTGGTCTTCCGGGTGGATGAACAGGATCTTTGTGTATTTTGGGTAGAAAATAGATGTATTGATTAGCAGAATCATGAATTGCTGCATCACCCTATCAGTGATAATACCTTCGTCCCTAGCAGTTAAAAAGTCATCTATTTGCTTCTTGAATCTAAAGGTGGGGTGGATGGGCATTTCTGAATAGCGTTTATCAAGAAGCTGTCTTTTGGCCTCATTTTCATATTCTGACCAGTTCATTACTACTACTGCCCCACCCTTATCAGCAGATATGATGACAATATCCTTGCTGTTCAGTAACTAAGTGCATCCTTTTCAGCCAGAGACAAGTTATTGGGTTTAAATGAAATATCAGAGCTTCGATAGTGCAGATCTTTGAGAACACTGCTATGAAACTGGTGCACTACAGGATGCATAGGAGAAGATATCGTGATTTGCGATATATAAACATATCATTATCAATATTACCATCTGTTTCACCAAATTGCAGCTTAAGATTTAGTATTCTACAAAAAGACATTACATCCAGTGCCAAAAAATCTTCAGAAAACAAAGCCAGGAATAAAAGTCAGTTCTTTATTCAAAATGGATATGTGAATTTCTGACAAACTGAAATCGGATAAGTTCAAAATATTTACATTTTCAATTACTTCTGTATTGCTAGCCTCAAGAGACCTTGTATTATTGTTGATTTTTCCTATGTTTCCTCCCCCCTCGTTTGTATCTTGGCCTAAAAGGACAAATCCCAGTGTCCTTTTGAGGGTTGGTGAATCTGATGCCAGGTGCATGTCACTATCCGTACAAGAAGATAGATCAGTAGATAATCCATGATCAACTGGACATTTTTTGAGAATAGATCTGGGCCTTTTTCTTTTTGGAGTTCTGGATTGGCTTTGTATAAATCTAACTTGCTTGTTGGTATTGCTAAATGGGTTGCTACTCTGATAGTCTAACTGATCTCGTTGGAATTTTTTAATTTTTCTGGATTGAGTTGCTCTTCAAGGTTGCTTAAATCAGTAGCTACCTTATTCAAATTTCTGGCAAAGAAGGATTCTCCTTCAAATTTCTGCACCTCACTACACAGTTTTGTGACCTCACTGATGTCACGATCAACCACTCTGTCATGATACTTGGCCAAAGCCTCAACAAAAGACATGGTAAGCTTGCTGCTGGATGACTCCCCACTGACTACGGAGCTCCTCATCCGCCTCACTTACATGAGGCTGTATTCTGATCCTAAGCCCTCTGGGTGTGATACCTTTGGCCATACAGGCCTTGAAGAGCATGGAATGCCATACATGTGACCTCAATGACCTCATATGCTTGTGCAATTGATCAAAAGCCAATCCACAACTGGCCTTGGGACCCAAGGATGCACTGCTGTTGCCCAGCAGCAGTGCATCCTTGGGTCCAGAGGCCAGTTCAGTTATGGGTAGTTGCATCAGTGTCCCTTTTATGCCCTACTTTCTGTGCAGGGAGGATAAATATGGCTTACAGCTCAAACAAGATCTTTTCAAGCTAATCTGTACTGGCCGAGTGATGGGCTGCCCTGTAAGGGACATTCCTTATATACCAAATGCTGCAACAGTGAAGAAAAGTAAGATAAGATTTCATATAACTGTACTTTCTTCAACCTACCATAGGTGAAAATTTGGAAGGGGGAAGAAGGAAGGCGGGAGGGATGATGAACCAAATAAAAATAGGACAGTATGGGTTTACAGTTATGGAGAGTACATAACTTTCATATCTGATGTTAATTTGCTGATTAGTTAAGCTTTTTTTTAGCCAGATTTACCAACATTTCCAGAGGAAGAGGATATATGTGACTGTCGTGTTAATCAGTTGTCGGGCTTTTCTGACAGATTTACTTTTCAAAAGCCCCTCTACCTATTTTAGATGCCTGCAGGTTAACAGGAATGGCTACAGATTATAGCCTAAAATAACTGGTTCTGTGCTGTGAAAAGGGTAGACATTTAACATGCTGATTATAGAAAACACATACAAGCTTTTAAATGTTGTTGTTCTTTCGGCTTTCCCGGTTAGGGGTCGCCACGGCGGAACTCAGGTCTGCTAATGATTGGCAGCAGATTTTTTTTCGGTGCAGAGGTGCCAGCTTGACACCCAACCTTCAACAAAGGAATGCCCATTCACACGTCTTTTGAACGCCACTCGACCGCGGGGAGGACATGCAGACTCCACATACAAGTCACTCCAGCCGAGGACTGAACGGGAGAACCTCTTGCTGTGAGGCAACGCGGCTTACATACAAGCTTTTAAGCATGATCTCAAAATTTAGATAGTGAGACTATTCTCACAACAAGCACCCCTATATTACAAGGTCTTAACTGCCAACTGCTACAGTATAAGAAAACCTGGAAGGCTAAATTTAGGCAGTTAGTTCCTCACTGAACATCTGAAAGAAAACTAAGAAACTGGAAATGAGAGATGGTTTTAATCAGGGTTAACCTTAATTTGTGAATTATATCTTGTGGAAGTACCCACACTGCAGCTGAAAAAGCCTGCAGACTTAGAATTTCCCTAGGGCCAGGCACAAACTTTCTTTCTGGTTACATAAGGCAGCCTGTAACCTGGAAGGGCTGTGTGAGCTGGATGTTGTCTCTTTCGGCTTTTCCCGGTTAGGGGTCACCACAGCGGAACTCCGGTCCGCTAATGATTGGCAGTAGATTTCTATGTACCGAGTTGCTGGCTCTGACGCACAACCTTCAACAAAGGTACGCCCATTCACGCACGTCTCCACACAGAAGACACTCTAGCTGAGAATCGAACAGGACATCTTACTGTGAGGCGTCAACGCTACCGCACCACCACCATCGCAGTCGGCTGTGTAAGCTGGATACAGTTTTATTTTTGAAACTGCAAACCCAAGTAGACTTTAGTAAGTGGAATTTGAATAAAAACTTTTTCTACATATGCACTGCAGCCAGGGTCTTCTTGGACTTTCCACACACATCCACACACACAGGTAATATTTATATAACCACCTACCTATTCATTCACAACACCTTTTTTCCCATTTTGCCCATGAGGTCAGGGTGTTGCTTTAACAGTGACAATCTGGAGCCAATGTTTACCCAGCCATTGTAGTCCTTCCACACTACACATACACCTATGACCAGTTTAGTGTGTCCAATACATGTCTTAAATGTGGGAGGATAGTGACCAACCACAGAAAACTCCATGCAAACACAGGGAGAACATGCAGATGCTGCACAGAGGGTAGCCTAGCTGAGAATCAAACCAGGGAACTACTTGCAGTGAGGCAGCAATGTTATCCAGTGTGCCAATATGCTATATACACACATTATATATCTATCTATACCTATACATACACACACATATATATATATATATATATATATATATACACACACACACAAACATATACATACACACACACTACATGGGTCTTCTAAATTTTGAAGCTTCAAAACTTCGAATTTCTCATGGTTGAGACCATAAGATAAAAGTTTTGAAACTTTGAACAGTTTAGAGACTGCTGAAAACCACAGAATGGTACGTTTACCATTTTCCTCACTGTAGTGTGACATCTGAGTCAGTATATTTAATTAACATGGGGTGCAGGGGGCTTGCCTCCCTGCAAAAATGTAAAAAAAATATTTGTTTTTTTTATTATTTAAATTTTGAAGTATCAAAACTTCGATCTTATGATCTCGACCATAAGAAATTTGAAGTTTTGAAACTTTGAAATTTAGAAGTAGACCCATATATATGCGTGCACGCAGCAAAAGCACATGGGCACGCACACTGTGTGCACATGCATATAGAAAATACTGAAACATCTAAACTAGCAAAACTGAAGAAAACAGAAAAATGCATTTTGCAGGGCGGAATCCTCCCTGTACCCCCACCACACACACACCTAATATATACAACTCTGCTACAGTCCCACTGCGGTGGAAGACGGGGAAAAACTCTGGAAGGTCACAGGTCACAGGTCACTTTCAGCTTGCACAACCCATCATACTACAAGCAAACTGTAATATTACTTAAACATCTTTAAACAAACTCATACCAGTGATCATAAACCGTCGCTATCAAAATTAATTGGTAAAATGTACTGAATAATATCATGAACTAAAATGTGATTAGATTAAAGTGACAGACAATATGTATGGCATATTTAATATATTACACATACAAACTTCAGGCCTAAAAATCCCTTTTTAAGTGTACTAACTCAACTAGTTTAAATAACCAAGTCAATTGCTATTTTATTTTTATCTGTGCTTCCTTTGTTGACTGGGTTAGTCCTACTAAATAAACCTCTGGTGTACTTTCAGGATGGGGGGGTGATGACAGCCTGAGGTTGCATTTATGCTAGTGTCGGGGAACTTGTACTCTTTTTGATTGTTTACATCCCCCACGTAACCAACTCAAGCAACTGGAACCTTAGTTTTATGCTGTACTGCAGTGACAGCAATCCATCTACCCAATGTGAGAAGAAAACCCACAGCCTTCTGCACCAAAGGTGAAAGTGCTACCTTTTGTTCCACTATATTTATGTCGTGTATGGATTTGTATTTACTCTTATGGTATAGGCTACCATATAGCGACTGCAAAACAATGTATTTTTGCGTAGTATCCTTTTTTGTATGTTTTTTTCTTTGGCAGTGGCTGTAATACATCCTTTGGAAACAGTCTACTACCCTACAAAGCAAAGAAATATCAAATAAGCAACTAAATTATACAATTAACTTTTTCTACTTCATGTTCTGACAGCAGACCGCAACAAATGCCTAAACAGACCAATAACTTTTCAGACTGACATCCCTGACAGAGCTGCATGGTACCATTAATCTTGCTCCCTTTGTGGTAACAGATAGACCAACCGCCAGGATGCTAACGGCATGTTTTTTTTTTTTTTTTTTTTTTTTAAGTAAGCAGGATAATATGCCCATTAAAAACTGAGCCACATTCTCTTGAAAACATCTCAACCCATTTCAGAAAAAGAAAAGTTTAACTTTGCATAATTTCCACTGAAGAGAAATGAAAATAAATTAAGTTTTATCAAGCAACACTGAACTCTGAAAAGATTACTGAGTCTTGGCCTTCAAATTTAAGGTAGAACTGTCTTGCAACCCCCAAAACACATTTCCCATAGTCTATAAGCAATACCCAACCTTCTAGGTACATGACTGGCATTCCAGGTCGACTGGCAGGGAGAAGAGATATCCTCTGTTAAACTGGCAAGCTTAGACAAGTTTGTAGATCTACTCATAAGAAATGTACAGTCAGACATACTTGGAAAATACTAACTGCACTAAAACGTGGTGTAAATACAATTTAAGATCCACAATTAAAAGACCAGAATGATAGCTTTTCACTGAAGTGATTTCTTGAAAACTGACTTGTCAAGAAGTAAAACAATTTAATTATGAACTGGCTTCTGACCTGTCAAACATCTGACTGTCCAGAATAAGTCAAAAATGTGTACTTTGTTTTAACTGAACATCTGTATAAAACCACTACATTATAGAAGAGAGAACTGAGGATGAAATGAACCAAGTTTCCTTTTTTCCCCTTAACATTTGACAACTAAAAATAAAAACGCAGTCCAGATGAATTAATTGGAAACTACTAAACTGAGTAAGTGAAAGTTAAGTGGTTTTGTGCATTTCTGTCACCTTAATGGCTCAATACAATTTCCTGTCAGTTCATCTGAACTGTACTTTAACTTTCATATGTTCAGTGATACAGCCACATGAGGGGCTTACTGCACAGGGTTAGGGGCTATTGCACATTTTACTGTCTTTCTTTCTTTTTTTTTTTTTTTAAGAAACAACTTTTATAGTTCTTTAGAAGAAAAATTAGCTTCAGACTGAAAATATGCAGTTATACCTGCTTTGTTAACACAAGATTGAAAAAAAAAAAAAAAGACCACAGTTTACCTAAATCAACAAAGTTTATTTGCAGCATCTTATGGTAGTGCATCTGAATTCTACTCAAACCCTGGACAAGTAGACAATTCACACATTGTGTAACAGTGTAAAATCTTAAACAAAAAACATATACTCTAAATATAAATTATACACAAGAACTGCACCCACTTTAAACAGTTACTATAAAATGTTTTGCACAGTACACTTTATTTGAAAAAAGTTATGCGACGTTAACTGGTACAAAATGCCTTCCTCCTTCAGCTTTCACTTTACTTGGCAACCTGCAAAATAAGAAACATGAATTAATACATAATGTGTCAGTAGATCAAAACAAAATTATGTACAAGCATAAACGGATACAAAATCTACGATGCAAAAAATTGTACTTCTATTTTCCATAATAATGGATCATTTCATCCATGACCTTCTGATATGATGGTCTTTGTCAGATCCAAGTCTGTAAAGCCAGTGTTACAGTCTCGAGCTCCGTTAAGCTTTCTCTGCACAGCTATTTCCCTTAAACTGAGTTGGAAGGATAAAAAGTGATCATTATTGCACAGAAAGAGGACTGACTCGAGAAGGGTTTTAAAGTGGGCATCCAAGTCCTCAGAAAAGGGATAATTTGGAAGGAGGATGCAAGTAGGGATGTTGAATCAGACGTGGATGAAAGGATCCAGTATTATGGTAATTACATATAGTACTGTACCCTATTTATCCTTTCTGTCCACTCTGACTGCTGGGTAAAAATCTGAAGCTACCAATGACTTGGGTGGTATCACCCACTAAGGAAACCTTTGACAATAGTGGCCTTGAAGGAAGTCCAACTTGTAAAGTCTGGCAAAAGTACCCAACATACACAAAGTTGCTGCAGCACAAATTTCATCCATTGCAAAATTTCCAAGGACGGTTGTGAAGTAGACACAGATGAAGTGTAATGAGTTTTTGGTTTAACTGTCAAGGATTTATTATGTAACTTGTAAACAGAAAAAATACAAATCAGAAAAAGGACAATTTGGAAACTTTCCTGCAGTAGTTATTTGGTGTGAAGGAAATGGAGTTGAGAATCCTTCCTGAAGGGTTTAGCTCTGTAAAAACATTATCTTCCAGATAATCATCTTGTGTGTGCAAAATATGCTCAATTTTGTTGGAATGGTTAGGAAAAAAAGATGGGGTTGAGGGTAGGCATAATGCTTAAGGTATTTACCTCACAGACACAGGGCTTGATTCTCACTTCTGAGGGGAAATTGGCTAGGCTTAAAATGGCCCACAATGGCAGCTACCTTAGTACTTACCTTTCAACCTATGACACTAAATTAAGTGGGCTAGTTCACATTTGCTTCAGACACCATCTCTGGCAAAATCTATGCATTTGTGTAGAATGAAACTCTGTGCCTATGGTAGATTATGTTTGGTAGAATTGAGGACAAGGCCTGCAATCCACAAATCCTTCTTGAAATAACTGCTGCTAGGAACAGTATCTTCCATGAAAGAAATTTCAGTTTGGCTGAAGAGCGTGGTTAAAAAGGAGATTTTGTAAGTTCTTCTAAAATAAGGTTTTATGTCCCAGGGATCTACTGGTTCTTTTACTGGAAAGAATCTTTTTCAAGAAGGCCATATACAGTTATGAGAAGCTATGTAAAGGGAATTAATTCCACTGGGAAAGTTGGATATGGCAACTAGCTGAACCTTAACAGCAGAGTGATGACAACTATAACTGAAGAAAAGAAAAAAACAAAAAAAAAAAACAAACAAAAAAAACCACGAAATAGAGGAATGTCTGGAGTGAATGAATTAAATGGATCAAATCCTCATGTAGCTGCCCAAAAAAAAGTGTTTCCATTTGCTGCAGTAACTTTTGCAATTAGATTTTGCTGCAGTAACTTTTGCAATTAGATTCTGAGATGATGAGAGAAATTGTCTTGTGATAAGGAAGAATCCTTGGATAAAATGGAATTGGATAAACCATGCAGTTAACTAGTGGTCGTGCAAGTGTGGATGAGGCAATAGCAGATGAGCAAGAAGAAAGAATCTGAAGGGGGGGTCTAGAAACCACTAGGGCTTCTTGAGTTGTGATCTCAACAAGGAGAAAAAATTGTTGGGGCCAGCATGGTGCAATGAGGATTATGGTAGCTTTGTACTGTCTAGACTTAAAGAGAAGAGGAAAGGAGGCATAAAGAAGTCTGGTAGGCTATTGCCAGACTACACCATCTCTTGGGGAATTTCCTGTTGGAAGCTGTCATACTTGTTGGTTGGAAAGGCAAAGTGGTTGAAATTTTGTTAGGCTACCTCTGTAATAAGACACCATATATGCACTACATCAGAATAGACCTGCTGAACCTGAGAGCAAGGTAGTTTGTCTTTCCAGGATGCGCAATGCTATCAGAAAGTGATGCAACACTCACTGTTCCTTGGCATAAGGGACATGACTTAGTTCTACCTTGCTTATTGCTGTATCAGACCACAGACATCTCATTCCTTGGGGGCAAGAGATCCTGAAGTTGCTGCAAAGCAAGTACAACTACTATCATCTCCAGGACACTATTGTGAAGACGGTCCTCCTGAAGATTGCTAGTGCCTTCAACCATCCACCCTGCAAATGCTCCTCCAAACTAGTGAGGAGGCATCTATCATTACCACCACTGAAGGAAGTGCCATAACAAAAGATCTTCCTATGAATGGTGGAAGTCAGCTACTGTTGTAAGTGTACCCTGCAAAGTTGGGTGATTACTACTAGAGCAGATGGGTGATCAGTGAAATGCAACCACTGACGCATTCGCACGTGAAAGCACTGAACTGAACCATGACCATAGAGGAAGTCATTAGGACTAAAGTTGCAGGTGGAAAATGAACTGAATTTATTAAAGAACGAATTCTCTCTATGGGGAACAGACTGCACAACATGTTGTGTCCAGGTGGCATCCTGTGAATTGCAGTGTTTGGGATATTTGAAGATTTGATTTTTTGTGGTTCAATGAAATTCCCATTCACAGAAAGCCGAAGC